>NC_085141.1:255925046-256083627 GCF_024139115.2 Armigeres subalbatus
CTAGAAGTTACGCATTACCCGCAGCCGGAATGAAAATGTGCGAACAAGAATAGAAGCCCTTCCCGTATACCGCAACGCTAGATGGCGCTTGAAAAACATGTAGCGCACATCCCTTTCTATTTTCTTTCATTTCCTCCCGGTTAAGTTGCTATGCTGCGTTGGCTCGCACGCTGACAGGCAGTTTAGGTCGCGCGGAAGCTAGCAGTGCGCTGTGTTCTCATCATGGCATCGCATCGTCGCAGCACATCTAACGAAGGTTGTACAGCGTTGAAAAAGTAGCAAAACCTGCTTTCGGTGGTCGATAAGTCTATAGAATATCTTTTGAAAGCGCTATTTCAAGTTGGTTCAACTTTAAATTTCTCTTTTAGAATTGCCTCAAAACTTTGAGGCTCAAAAAAAATGTCAGTATTAGGATTTTAAAGAATTGCATAGATTGGATAGCCTGTTGACACTTCCCACACGGCCACGAAGCCCACACTTGTATGCAATCACGAGTGCGAGGAATGGATGATTTTCGCGAATTTTAAATCGCATAAAACTATACAAAACTATACAACAAACTCTTAAGAGTTAAATATTTCACTAGTCACAGAAGAAGAAGAAAAAAAATAAGAAGAAGAAGATGATGAAGAATAAGTAGACAAAGAAGAAGGAGAAGTAGGAGAAGAACCAGTCCGCCGGCAGCCGTACTTCGTACCAAGGCCTACTTCGGTCCTGAGATTGAGTTTTTTAGTTTTGAAAAAAAAAATGTCCGCACAATACCGGCCTTTAGAGGCCATGCAAATTATTTACGATGTCCAAACCAAATGTGGCAAACAAATGTGTTTCCTTAATTCTAAATTAATTCAGAATTGCTGTCAATTTTCTACCGAGTCTAGTTGACCTGATAGAACAATTATTTCGAGGTCCAGAACGCTGCGAAGGGCTTCGATCATCGTATTCGATCATATCTAAATCCAAAACCATACTCGAGAGCCTGTATGGACATGATGCGTTGCTATGAATATCCAGCCGAGCCTAGTTTACCTAGTCGAACGATTGGTTCGAACTTCATAATGATTTGAGGGGCTTAGATCATCGTGTTTGATCATTTTTAAATCAAAAATCATATGCATGGTCTTTGAAAGCTTTTATTGACATTAGGACTTGCTATCGATTTTGTTCCGAGCATAGTTCATCAATTGGGCTGAACTACAGAATGGTTTGGAAAATTTAGAACATCCGGATTGGACATTGAAAATAATACGCATGTCCTCTAAGGACCTATATGGATATTATGGGCTACTTTAAATTTTGTACCAAGCCTAATTGAACAGGTAGGCTGCATCACGTTTTTCGTCGTATGTGAAATAGCTGCAGAACATTTTCGAGAAAAAAAAACAGTCATATAATAATTGTTGTGCAATTTTCATTCATATAAAAGTGGCAAACTCTAGATTGCTTTGAGAATAAGTCGTATTTGCAAAAAAAGGCTCTTTTTGTTCACGCTTTCTTTCGCTTATAAGTTGGCAAGTCATGGGTTTTATGCTACTTTTTCACTTCAGCACGCTAGTCGAAGCTATTGTCTTTGAATATCCACCAAGATATTCGAAGAAAACTGGAGGGTCTTTCGGAGGAACTCCTAAAGGAATTTCCGGAGGAATTCCTGAAGGAACTTCCGGAGGAGCTTTCGATAGAACTTTTAGAAGAACTGTTGTGTGAACTTCCAGGCGAATTACTGGAGAAACTTCCGGAGAAATTGCTGGAGAAGCTTCTGAAGAAATTGCTGAAGGATCTTTCGGAGGAGTTCATGGAGGAACTTCCATGAATTTCTGGAGGAACTTCCAGAGGAATCCCTGGAGCATCGTCCAGAGGAATTTTCTGAATTCGTCGATGAACCTCAGAAGAATAACTGGAGATCTGTCCAGAGAAATTTCTTGATGAATTACCCAACGATCTCGTGGGATTTCAGGTACTCTGAAAGTGAAGGAATTTCGAAGATCTTCCGGAGGACTTCCCGGAGGAGCTTTCGGAGGAACTTCAGAATGAATTCTGGAAGTAGCTTCCAGATGATTTACTGGAAGAACTTCCGGATGATTCCTAAGAATTCTGGAGGAATTCGTGGAGAAACTTGGAGGAATTCACGGAGGTTCTGGCAAAACCTCCTTTACAATTCATGAAGGGTCTTCCGAAGGAACTCCTTAAAGGAAATTTCAGAAGGAACTTGTAGAGGAGCTTCCGGTAGAACTTTGAGAGGAACTAGCGGAGGAACTTCCAGATGAATTACTGGTAAAACATTTCTCCGGAAGCTGGAGAATCTTCTGGAGAAATTGCTGAAAGATCTTGGAGGAATTCCTAAATCTCCAGAAGAATATCTGGAGATATGTCTAACGGAATTTATTGATGTACTTCCCAAAGATTTCGTGAATTGTTGGCGCTTGAAATTAGTTAACGCCGAACCACACGGCCGCTGACAGAAAATGATCTTTAACGCCGCCGCCGGTTAAAATTATTTGAATTCTGGGAAAAAAAATTGAAGGAACTTTCCGAGAAATTCCTGGAGCAGTTCCCTGAAGAACTCTTGGAGAAACTCACTAACTCCAACTGGTGGAATCACTGAAAGAATTTCTGAAAGATATTTCGTAGGAAATCCTGGAGGTACCTCCAGAAGAATTACTGGAGTAACTTTCGGAGGAATTCCTGGAGAAGCATTTGAGCAAGAGCCTGGATGATTTCCTGGAAAACTTCCTAGGAATTTGTTGAGGTACTTTAAAGAATTTGAGTGACTTTCGAGGAGTTCCTGGAGGGTCTTCCGGAGAACTCCTCAAATGAACTTCCGGAGTAATTCCTGGAGGAACTTCGAGATCACGGATAACTTAGAAATTGTCGTAGGAACTTCTGGAGAAATCGCTGAAGAATCTTCCGGAGGAACTGCTGGAGAAATTCTTAGAGGAACTTTCCAAGGAATTTTCTGGAGGAACTTCCAGTGAATTCGTGGAGGAATTTCTGGAAAAATATTTGGAGATATGTTCAGAGGAAGTTCTTGATGAATTTCCCATAGATCTCGGGGAATTTCGTAGGAACTCCTGGGGATGCTTCCGGAGGAATTACTGGAGGAACTTTTGGAGGAATTCCTGGATGAACTTCGGGAGGAATTCCTGAATATCTTTCAGAGGAATTCCAGGAGGAACTTCCGAAGGATTTCCCGGAAGAACTTATGGAGGAAGTCGTGGAGAAACTTCTGGAGGAATTCGTTGAGGTATTTCCAGAAAAATTCCTGGAGGGTCTTCAGAAGAAACTCTTAAAAGGAAATTCCGGAAGAATTTTTGGAGGAACTTCCACAGGAGCTTTTAGAGGGTAGAACTTTTAGAGGAACTATCAGAGGAACTTCCAGATGAATTACCGGATAAACTTCCGAAGGAATTGCGGCGTGACGACGCCGCTGACAGAAAATGATCTATCACACCACCGTCGATAAAAATGTATTGAAATTTGAGTTGGATATTTTTTGTTTTCATATAAAAAGGTACAATAAAAGCGATTTATAAGACGGTGAGACGTCTCGCTTCTCACGTTTCTTTTTTTTATTTTTTACATCGCCCTTCTCATTTCTGACTTCACAATTCTCTGATGTAAGAAATAAAGAACGAGAACTGAGAAGACATCTCACTTCTCATTTTTTGCTTCTCACTGTCTCACCACATCACACTTTTCAAATTCACTATTGTTCGGTCAATCGACATTTCCGACCAAATGGCTCTCCCTGGCAAACGGTCGTTTTTCGCCAAATGACCTATTCGCCGAACGGCTTTTTCGGCCAAATGACCGATTTGTCCAAATGTCATTTCCGGCCGTATGACCTGTTCGGCCAAACGCACCAGTTGTTGGATCCGTTCGAATAAATGACCTTACGACCATTTCTGCACAGCATTTGCATAGCTGACCCATAGGACCAAACGTTTGATTTGAATGAATTTCCTCATTCAATATGAATCGTTAGAATCATATTTCAAAACTACATCATGCTTTCCAGCGCACTAATCTCCGAAACTAGTCATTTTTGGACTATGCTGCGATTTTAGAGAATGAAAAAATAATATTGGCATTATAATATTACTAACTCATTCGTTAGGACAAAAATTAGTAAAAGTTTATCAAGTTTTAGTAACTCCTATTTGTTTAATAATTTATTAGAGTGTCCAAGCGGAAGAGTACGTTTGGAATAATAGAATTGAGCGGAGAGCATAGAAGAGCGAAGAAAGTGGGCTCGGTACGATGCTTTGATGATGCTAGAGAAGCAGGGAAGCCAGTTTTGTGACGAATGGCGGATATGATGGATTTCGCTTAATTTTCAAAAGGACCATTTTTTTTGTAGATTTATTTTGTATACAACAGAACAATATGGAAGCTTGATTGCAATACTTAAATTTAATCATGAAAAAATTTAGTCCTTTTGAAAAGTTAAGCGAGAATTGATAGTAAGGAGTAGAGAAAATAAAAATCTGAAAAATAAATTTAAAAAAATGATTATCGAAAAAATGTGTTGTGTTTTGCGTTTAGTTTTGAATTAAAGGAAAACCCGACAACGGCCACGTAGGTTAATTTAATAGAAGTGAATTTAGAGGAAAACTTTGAATGTTCAAGTCTCTACAACTCCTACAACTACAATCGTGATGAATTCGAATAAACATCCCCAACCTCCCTTGAATCTATATAAATGAGACCTCCAGATATCACATTAGTTATGAGTGGATTGAACGGTTCTATTGACAGTGTGAATATGAGATATGGCTAAATGGTGTAATTAGCCTCAACGTAGCAGTGAAATATAAATCAAAATTAATCAATTACTACTGGTTGAGCTGAAATACATTCCAAAAATGGAGGTTGAGATGTTTATTTAGATTCATCATTAAGAATTGAAAGGTTGAATAAATTTAAAGTTTTCGCATACAAATTTCCATATAAACATAAATGACTTCACGCCACCCCTAAATGGCACCGAATTGTCTAAATTTTGCAGGACTCCTATATTATCAAAATGTTGCTGATAGATATATGAGTTGGAATTTTGAACATTTTGAAATGTAAACTGCCCTAATGTGGATCGGTTGATCGAAAATCCAATCTTTAAGCGGGTTGGTGCGTCGCCAATGTCTTCTACATTTGGGTGAACGTGGAATCCGGGTGGATCAGTTGAGAGAAAATCCAATTTTCGAGCGGATTGGTGCGTGTTTGAGTGTACGTTTGATCCAAATGGATCAGTTGAGAGAAAATCCAATCTTTGAACGTATTGGGTTCTATGGGTGGACGGTGATCCATGTGAATCTGTTGAAAGAAAATCCTCGAGCGGATTGCTGTCACTTCTTATACTTTTGAATAGTAATGTAAGGCCGTTACAAATATTTAATTTAAATTATGTCCGACTGAATTCCGAAAAGTCAAGAGGGGGGATAATAAAAAATAAATATTAAAATGGAAAAATCAATAAAACTCCCGTATTTGTTGAAGAATGTTATGAAAATCCTCAAAATAATCCAACATTTTCGTAGTCCCCTAAAAATATGATTATTTGGGTTAAAAATCAGAAGGGGGGAGACATAATTATTTTTAAATATTTGTATCGTCCTAATAATGGTAATAGATCGCAGTCTGATAAAACTTGTAATAATCGAAGTGGAAAATTGTTTGAAAGCATTCTCTGATTTTCATGCTGAATTGATGTTCTTGAGCCTGGAAAACTCAACCCATAAAAGCAAAACAAGATCATTTATTGAATTCGTGAGGAGATTGAACTTGTAATAGTGGAAGCAGTCCTGGTAGTGTCCGTGATCGTCATGTGAAAGCGAAAACAATTGCATTTTCATTTTCAAGAGACCAAATGAAAATGAAGCGCGGGAACCCGCTGTCACATTACACATTAGGGTAAAAGTTCCGTTAGTCGTGGGTGTTCCTATAGTTGCGGTAGTATGGTATACTCAAAATTCACAAATCAAACGCAGCAACCCACATTGTCAATCAATTAGTTAATCAGTCAGTACCAAAAGAACCAAAACATCTTGACTAGCTCTTTAAATTGGTAAATATCATCAAAATACCTTAATATTTTTCCGTCTGTGCACCAATAGTTGTGGTAGTGTTCCTAAAGTTGCGAGTTCTGTAAGAAAACAATGGGATTCTGCAACTATAGGAACAAAGATTAAAAATATCGCAACTATCGGAACACTCTACCAATAATTGGAGTTGATTTTTAAATTATGATTTCTTTTCAAACGGAAGCATTTTCTTATAGAAATAGAAGCCTTCGGATACAATCAAAGGTAAGTGGAATAAGATTTGTTATTTTTCTGGGGAAATTAATAGTGTTGGAACGCGCTTAGTTCCTCCACTATTGGATCATTTACCCTACATCTGTGTTGAACTTAATCCTAGAATTAAAAAAACACATTAATAAAGAAAAAAAAATTTACCCTACAAGCAGTCATGATGGAAATGTTGCTTTGTTTTGAAATCTAAATTTCTAAATAGTTTTAATAGACAACATAATCATTGTAGCACCTGTTGTACAAGTGGTCAACAGTCAGGTTCCTTTGGAAACTGGCCTCAAATGACCAAATCATTTTTTTCGATCCATATTACCAATAGGGGAGACGACTGAGGACTTGTTGTTGATATTGATACACATTAGTTTTTCCATCGTACTGTCGAAAATCTAATTTAAAAATATTCGGGTGGAATTGATCCCTCTCAATGGACTTGCTTCAATAAAAGCAGAAAGGTGCTCTCTAATGTTTACAATATTTTTCCTCAAACATACGCATGTCCGTATGTATGAACGAATTTTGTTATGAAATTCGGCAGCGCATTCAATCTTAGAATTTGGGGAGAGTTTATCCCCTTTCTATGATATCCACTCAATAATTATTTTTTCAAGCCAACGCTGCCTGAGAACAATTTTTTTCTTTTGTGTGGATGACAAATGAGGGATTAAAGTCCCATATTGACGCAAAATTGTTCTTATTTTGACCAGTACAGATCATTTAGCACAATTATGACTTTGTGCTGTGAAAAAATATAGCATTTGGTCATTGTTAGGCTCAATGGTCCTTCTTGTCTTGCACAATACTGAAGTTGGATATTCATATTGCCAGGGACAGAAAAAGTCATTTTAACTACGCACAAATGCTCAAATAGCTGACATCCAACACACAATTAATTGTTGCTAGTCCCTGAATTGAATATGCATGTGCACGAACAGCAGCAAGCGTCGACTTCGGTGTCAGTTGTTCTGTGCGGTTAAAATGAATCTTAAGCTTAGCACATTGATAGGGTAACCGTACCCTTAGTGGAGGTAACAATAGTGGAGGTAGTGGGGTTTTAATTGGATTTATCATATTTATACACTTCACGATGGTTTCAGTTGATTCGCCTTGCTTGAAATATCCTGTTAAATGCAACTTATCTGAAGATTTTGCTTGAAAAACTATTGAAAAATGTTTTTCCACAAATTGACTTCCTTGCACCCATAGTGGTGCAACTGTACCAATAGTGGCGAGTCTCATAAGAAACCAATGGATAGCACCACTATCGGAACAAAATTATTTTACCGCCACTAAAGGAAAATCGTCCATAGTGGTGCAAGCAATATTTGGTAATTGTTGATGTTAAATGACATCAATCTCATTTTGTTAGCAAATTTATTAGTTTTTCTATTGAATAAGATATTAACCTTATGCGGCCGACGGGGTACCCTGTGTTCCTTTTCAAATTCAAGTGGTGATATTTCAATGAAGTTTTATAGCTGAAAGCTGAAACTCGTGACATCTAAGAACTCCATAAATGTAGCATCTGTGAGAAAATCACGTTGATACAGCGAGAGGGACGTGGGAGGGCATCTGATTTTTTTACCACGTGGATGGCGACAGGGTACCCTGTGTTCCCATAAATTGATATTTTCATAACTTTAATTTTCAACTGATTTTGATAATTTTGAAGTTTTGGAAACAAAACTCATATACTTTTTGCCCATTGTCAAGGTTTACAGCTTTTGTCCATGGTTATACAAGAAATCTCTAAGTAAGGCTTAAGAGTTTACACACGTAAACGAAGGACTATCAACCATTTTCAAATATATTACATGCTCATTGCGCTCTTAGAATAGTCGTGGTCACAGATATATTCTGGTCTCCAAACCCCTAGTAAGGCCTAAGTCATCCAAAAATCCTAGAATAAGATCTTATGATCTGCTAACGTAACCAAAGGTCTATCGTAAATTCAAAACGGTACATGTTTTTATGGTGTTTAGCATATAATGCCCAGTATATATTCCGGGTCATCCAATGACCTTTTCAAAACATGTTTGCAAAGTGGCTCCTGAGAAGTAAATCAAACGCTGCTGGTTACAGACGGGAGTAGCGGGTGCGAGTAGACTTCCCAGCCGACAGTGCTAGAAAGAAAAGACGCAACGAATTCTGATTGGAGCAAGGATAAATTGGTGGATGCCAGAGAAAGACGCGACATGTCAGTCACTCACCGGTCCAACTGACCAATTTAAACGTTGGCTCGATCATTTCGAACAACTTCTTCAAATTCTGAAGACTTATCCTAATTCGTAAGTAGTGAAGGGTTGACAATTCTCTGACGGCAGCCGGCAGGATTCCGGCCCGGATGATAATGTGAGAAATATACTGTCATGCTTTGCATTATCCTGGAGCAGTTCATTGAATTTCAAGAGTCCCTCCATTTGGTACTGATTAGCCACGGAGAAGCCTTCCATCGTCTGAATCGCAAAAACTGTGGGCGTCCCAGGGAGGTCTAGACAAAATCGAGAGTCCTGTGCAATGGAGTCGCTACAGTGAGGCAAGGATAGATATATTGTATCTCTGTTCTTGTTGCTCATCGTTATTGACGAAATCTAGGGCCGCTCTAGCAGCCCACCACTATAGAGCAATCGAACGACCTCAACTCAGAAGATGATACTGCTCCACCAACGCAACAGCGCTCTACCATGTAAATAAACTGAATGACTTGGTCGTACACTCCCACTCATCAACGTCAGCAAGACCAAATCGCTGTATATGAACAATTCCAACTCCACTGTAGCCGGGCAAACAGTGGAGAAGGTCGAAAACCAAAGCCAGCCAACGTCGGGTAGCGGACCAAGATCAACATAGAACATGGGGATCCAATCGGCCCAGGCAATGCCGATGTCTACGTTTTACAGTATGGGCCTCACAACTGGATCCCGAATACTGAGCCCCATCGACTATACCATCGAAATCCGATATCAACAGCAACTCCACAGTGTGAATGTACGTAGGCTGGTCTCACACCGCGTAAGAGCGGAGACGAAATCTGCAAGCAAGCGCTGGATAGGAATCTGCCAGGACATCGCAGCAGAGGTAGACCTGAGATATCCTGACGATGAAAACCAACAGAAAAATAAACGAAGTCGTTATGAGTCAGACTTGGGCCCAAGACAAAGATGGATAGAGAAGAACCAATTCCCAATGCCGTATAGCCTATGTAACAATGTAACAATACCCATCGCTATGTTTACAAAGTAATAGAGGTTTTTTTTGAACTTGTTTCGAAGGATGTTTTATCTATCTATTTACTTAACCTTGCGGGACTCGCACCGTTGTAAAAAATACAACATCTTTGAAAAAAGCACAAGTGTCGTGCACAAGAGCGGCGGGACTGCGTGAGTAATCCAGGACCATGCGAGTCCGGAAGGTTAAAAATGAATTTCTGTTTTTCTGCACCTTATAGACTTATAGTGTGAATATTTGTATAGAGAGGTTTATGGGGCCGCAAATGGAACACCAATTTCTTCATAGCTCGAGAATGAGTAAAGAAAATGGAACCAAATCTGGCATGTGGAGGTTTTAGAAGGGAAGATAACTCGAGAACTAATTAATTTTAGACGAAACGAAGTTCGTCGGGTCTCCTAGGTTTTCAAAAAACAAGTGGAACCGTAACTCTCAAAAAAGCAGGGTTGTTTTCTGTGTATCGTACCATTACTTAGAGTAAGGTGTTTAAAGGCGAATCTGCAACCAGACACCTGAGAAAACATCTCAGATCGTGCCTCAGATGAGCCACAATGACCCCGCAGCACACCCGTGCATGTTACTTGCATGGGTGAATTTAGCTTCCTGTATCCTGTCTATGGGTTTGTCCGTTGTCGTATCTATGCCGCTAACTAGCATGGCATTCCAATAATTTGAGGAACGTGGGCATGCTGATATGACGTGCTCCACCGATTCTACTTCAGACTTTACCTATGAATTCCGTATATGTAGCCCGAGAAGACTGCAATGTCGAACCAATGCAAGAACTTGCACTTTTCCAAAAAGAATAACCAACTTTTCTTCAGAAATAAGTTTCAGTATTTTTTATTTATATGAAATTTTGGGTTAAATTCACTACTGGATAAACATATATTAAGTATGAATATTAATATTCTTTGTTTTCTCTAAACGCGCTTTGCTATCATTTTTCATCAATATTTCAAATTTTGCACGGAATAATTGCATTTTGAACATTTTTTTTGTTTCCTTGTTATTTTTTTATTCTCCCCCCTCGTACCTTCCAAGAGCCTTAGGACATAAAATAAATTTAATATTTGTATCGGTCTTATAATAGTTAAACTAATCGAACAGGAACAAATCATAGGCTATGCTATAAAATACAATTTTGTTGGATAAATTGGTTATCATTGAAGCAAAAATATGGACAACGTGCTCAAAACATTGAATAGGTTTTTGAGAGTGCGGAACTTGATCATTTTTAAGTAAGTAAGATCAGTGTTTACAAAAAAAAACAGATTAATCCACCTAGCGTTGGTGGTGCCTTTCTCGCATTTAGTTAAGACACCAACCTTATATGGGGTTTATATGGTCCGATGTACCATTTTCTTCATAACTTTTAAACGCAACGACCGATCGTTATCAAATTCAATAGTGATCAACAAGGCTTTGTCCCCTGTCGAATAAAACTTGTTGCGAGAGAATCGGTTAAGGATTACTATATGAAAAGTTGTCTAATATTTTTTATAGCTTTTGTGCACACACATACAGACGGACAGACGGACAGACAGACATGTGTTCAGTTTGTCGAGCTGAGTAGATTGGTATATAATACTATGGGTCTCAGATGCTTCTATAAAAAGTTCGTTTTAGGAGTGAAATGATAGCCTTTCGGCACAACTTCGTGGTACGAGAAAGGTAAAACTATATCCGTCCCATCACATGTAATTAAAAATTAAATGACGCATCTATCTCTGAGATCATAGTTCAAAGATTCTAATTCTGATTCGTAAATGTTCATATCCATAATCAAAATCTGATTCTGTCTGATTCTGATTAAGAGATACAAAAACCTTGGTTCTTATTCAAAAATCCTGCTTCTGAAATTCTGATTCTAAACTATTTCAGATCATTAGACTCTGATTTTCAAACTAAAATTCAAATATTTTTTTTTTTTTTTTTTTTTCCCAATTTCGTTTATTTGGTAGGCTCAGGCGTGTATAACACTTTACGGAGCCACGTTTCTTTGAGATATGTACAATCGACATAATCTTAATATTAAATTAGTAAGAGAGGGAAATAAGCCAACGTACTCGTGGTGACTCGAGGTTAGGTTTACAATGTTTAAGGATGGACGGGGATTAGGATTCAGGAATCAGGGAATCATCACAATCAAGGAATTTCAGCAGCTCATCCGGTCATTTGGCGTCGGGGACGATGTGGTGTGTCGTCGTGCTCGAAGAATGGTTCGAATGGGAGCATCTTCCGGACGGCCAGAGCTACGGCGCTCTACGGGACAGACAGACAGAGACAAAACAAAAAAAACTTTGAAGAAAAGAAAAAATCAAAAGTATTAGACTTTTTATGTCAGAGGAACAAAAGAAAACTATAAATGGCTTGCATATAGACCACATCACGTTCCCCAAAACACCTCTTATCTCCTGGAAGGGTTGTTTACCTCGGGCCACTAGGGTATCCAATAATTGCTCTCTGGAGACGTCGTTTTCCGAGCAGAACCAAACTACGTGATCGATGTCATCATAACCGGCTCCGCACCTACATAAGTTGCTATCGACAAGGTTTATTCTGTACAGATGTGCGTTTAGTGATTGAACATAAGTATCGACATCACGCGAATGAAGCCTCGACTTAAGTCCTCATCTCTGAATCATGCTCGTCCAGAAACTTCGTTGTGTGTCCAATTTCTTTGCCGACTCTGGGGAGTACTCTGACGGACTAATGGGAAAAAACTCGTTGCTCGAGAATTGTCTATCATAAACCTCACCTTTATGTGCGCCCACCTTTGACAGCGAGTCTGCCTTCTCATTGCCGTAGATTGAGCAGTGAGAAGGGACCCAAACAAAGGTAATCTTGAATGATCTTTCGACCAAAACACGCATCTGCTCTCTTATGTTTGTAAGAAAGTAAGATGCGTGCTTAACAGGTTTCATCGACCGGAGTGCCTCGATAGAACTAAGAAAAATTCAAATATTCTAATTCTGAGAGCGAGATTATTATATTAAGAAAATTATTTTGAGCTTTTTAGTGTAATGTTTTCACTTGTCATAAGACCATAAGACCATAAGAGTTTGTACCTACGCATTTAATTCCACCACTTGATTGTACCTTGACAGGTACGTATTTCGACCTTACTGTTGAGATTTCGAATTAGAAGCTCAATCCAGTAGACATTGTGAGCAAAGATATAAGATTGCCAGTCTGGAGATGACGAGTTCGACTCTATTATTTTTTTATTATTTTGGGTGAGAATGTTAGAAGAAGAAGAATAAAAAAAGGAAAACCAAGAAGAAGAGCAAAAAGAAGAAGAAGACTCCGTGTTTGTGACAATAATTCTTAAATTATGTTTTCAGTTGCTGACACTTCTATTTTAAATCTAATTACAATAATTCTAGTTCCGAAATTCAAATTTTGAAATTCTGTTTCTAAGTTTTAGATTCTGATTTCAAGATTTTGATTCAGAGATTATTATTTTGACCTTCTGATTTTGAGATTGCTTTCAGACATTCTGATTTCGATATTTTCAGGTATTCTGATTCTGAGATTTTGATTCTGAGATTTTGATTCTGAGATTCTGATATGAGTTGCTGTTTTGATTCTGAGATTCCGATTTTGATTCCAAATTCTTACTCCGAAGCTCCAATACAGTAATTTCGTTTTGAAAATTCGATTTTTAAGATTCTCGTTCGTTTTTTTGAGATTTTTATTCTGTGATGCCAATTCCTAAGTTTTTTTTCGAGGATTCTGATTCTGAAATTCTGTTTCTGAAATTTGGATTCCAAGGTTCTGATTATAAGATTTGTTTCAAAGCTTATGATTCCTTATTCTGTTTTTCGATTTGTGATTTTAAAATTCTATTTCTGCGTTTTTGATTCTTAGATTCTGATTCTGGTGTTTAGATTTTGAAATTTGTTTCAAAGGGAGATGGACTGTTTGGCCGAAGCCCACTAAGCAGACAGTTGTTTGGCCAAATATGCCTTTTGGCCGAACAAGCCATGAGGCCGAAACTTATTTGGCAAAAAGTCATTTGGCTGAAAATGCCGTTTTGCCGTAAAAGTCGTTTAACACAAATGGACGTTTAGTTATTTGGCCGAAGAAATAGTTTGACGTCACACTTTAAACGTCACGCTAACTCCATATTCCGCATTTCTCCCTTCGCAATTCTCACTTTTCACGAACTTTTCGATTAACTCATTTCTCATTTGTCACTTGTCATTTCTTTCTTCTCAATTATCAATATTCACTTTACAATTCTCACATCCAATATTGTAGAGCCAATCATAATCATTTTGCCATATAACCCGTTAGGCCAAATGGCACTTTTTGCCAACATTTCGACCGAACGGCATTTTCGCCAAAATGACCTATCCGGCCAAAGGATTTTTGCTTAAGTTAAACTATTTGCAAGGTTTCGGCTTTTCAATCTGGATATTTTTAGAACAACCGTTCATGATCTGTCCCAACGTTTCAGAAAGTGATTGTTGCCTTCATCAGGGGAAAAATCATGAATACGGTTCTACGTCTAACGTCTTTGCAAAGGATGTTGTCCAAAATTTAAAAAGACTTGCCGAAACGTTGGAACAGATCTTAAACGGTTGCTCTAAAAATATTCAGACTGAAAAGTCGAAACCTCGCAAATAGTTTAACATTTTTAGCCATATGAATTGTTCGACCAAACGACATTTTCGGCCGTATGAACTTTCTGCCAAACAACCATTTCGGCGGAACGGCCTTAAGAACAATTCTCCGGTCTGGCCAAATGATATTTTTGACAGTAGTTCATCCAAATGTTTTTTCCGGCCAATTGATACTTTCTGCCAACGATTATTTCGGCCGGTCTTTTTTTAACAAGCTCGGTCGAATGTCCCGTCGGCCGTATCTCACTTACAGCCGAATAAGAATTTGCGGACAAACCGTTTTCCGCCTTAAACCTGTATCAGCCAAACATCCAATTATACCAAACGAAAATCGGCTGGATGACTTCTGGCCTAACTTGTGATTTGGCCAGGTGTCATTTGGCCAAACGACCTTTCACCCTGAGATTCTGATATTCTGATTCCGAGATTTATTTCAAAGATTTCGATTCCTCATGCTGTTTCAGAGATGGCCATTCTGAGATTGATTGTGAGGTTTTGAATCCGAAATCTTAGATTTTTATTTCCATATGTCGATTTTGAAGTAAGGTACACTGGGGGAAGTGGAAAAGGAAAAATCGATAGTGCATGTTTGAATTAGTGTAAAACCAGTTTATATGATTTAAATGCGTTCAATCGAAATGGGCTATCAAAAACAGTCAATTTTGCACCAACTGTGCGGTAATTCATACCATTTTGGTCGCTTGAAATTTATGGAAATAGATTTTAAAATTAGAGTTGTTTTTCCACTCATCCTAGTGGGATGGGGTAAGTGGAAAACCCATGTTACCTTGACCGGCAATATTGATGAGTAGTTACATATAACTAAAATCAATACGATAATGTCTCTGAGTATCTTTTGTGGAATAATTTCATCACCTTAACAGAATAGATCCTCAAGAAATTCTCGTAATAGCTAGGGGAGGGCTGGTTTTGCCTTCTCGGTCACTAAGGGTACGTAAAGTCTATATGTTCGCCCCAAAGATGAACATTTTAAAGGAAAAATGGTACCTTTAGGGTTATAAACTAATCAACTTAGTTTAACGAATTGAGATGATGTCTGTATGTGCGTATTTGTATGAATGTGTGTGCGCAAAACACGTACAAAATTATCAGCTATTCTTAAGCACTTGTCCTTAACCGATTTGTTCGCAAAAAAATGCATTCAACGGTGAAACTTGGTTGGAATAAAAATTAATGTGAATTATACAATATATTTACCTATCAGTGCTATTTTTAACTTTCTTATGTATTTTTTTTTCGTATGTAAAACATGTGAAAGGCATCAGTACCGATAGGTGAATTAATCAGGCATTTTCTCATTTATATTAGTCCAATCACCACTGGAATCACAATGATAACAAAGAAGGAACATATTAAGATTCAGCTGTCGAAATAAACCCTGGAGGGACGAAAAAAATTGCGTAATTAGAACATTATCCACTTCCCCCGCAGTGTTTGATACCTGGGGTAAGTGTAATTTTTTTTGAATTATTTGCTTTCTTGGTACAAACCACTACCAATTGAATGGGATTAGTTCAATTGTATTATAATGGTCACCTGTGATATAAATTCACTTGAAAAAAGAACAATTGGTGCAAATAAGGAATAATTTTATGAATGCAAATATCAATTTTTCGCGAAACCTAAAATTACAGTTCAAGCGATAACCGTGTTAGTGTATGTGTTATACAAATTTCAACATAGTATTAGTGTGAGCATCAAAGTATAGCATTGCATAATGCTATGATGTGGTAAAAACTGTAAAGTATGTACAATTCCAATTTTTCGAGTCGATTTTTACACTTACCCCCTTTTTCCACTTCCCCCAGTGTACCTTAATGATTCTAAAATTTCAACTCTGATAATTTGATTCTAAATTAGAGATTCTGAAGCTGAGATTTCAATGCAGAAATTGTAAAATTCTGATTATGAAATTCACATTTTGAGATTCTGATTCTGAAATTTTGATTATGATGATCAGATTTTGATTCCAGAAATCTATTTCTAAGAAAAATGTTATAAAAGCATATCCACATTAAATTACGGACACCCAACTTCCAACGCGGCTCTTCTTCCAAACGACTTTTGCGGCATGTTCTCTGGTTATGCCCAACGACATTTTTGGCCGTATAAACTATTCGACTAACTAAATGACTTGTTCGGTCAAGTAATCCTCCCTGTCAAACAACCATTTCGACCAAATGACCAATACGGCCGTATGTACCTTGCGATCAAATGACGATCAGTCAATCGACCCTTCCCCCTAAGATTCTGAGATTCTGATTCTGTTATGAAAATTTTGACTTTCAAACTGCAAGAAAAATTTAATTTGAAACTGTTACTGAGATTCTGATTGTGAAGAACTCAAACTCGGATTCTTCTAAGTTCTGATTTTTTAATTTTGATTCTGAGTTTTTGGTATTTTTTTTGTATTTTCTCTGTTGAGTTTCTGACCAGAGATTTTGATTCTATGATTCTGGTTCTGAGTTTTTTTAAGATTCTTATTTTAAAATTATGACTCCGATTCTGAGCTTCTGATTCTTAGATTCGAATTCTGATATTTTGATTCTAGGATTCTGATTATGAAGTATTGATTTCAAAATTAAAATCTGCAATTTCGGATCTTATTCTGAGATTTTGAATCCGATTTCTCTATACAGAGATTCCAAGAATCTGATTATGACTTTCTGATTTTGAGATTCTGGCTCTGCGATTCTTTCTCTGAGATGCTGATTCCGAGATTTTGATTGTGAGGTTGGGGTTAAGAGATTTTGATTTTGAGATTCTGATCTTGAGATTTCGATTCGAATTTGATTATTCTATTTCTGTCATCATTTCTGATTTTAGAAACGCTCCTACTGAAATTCTGATTATGAAACTGTTTCTCAGATTCTGATTCTGAGTTCAGATTTGAAATTTTGTTGCTTAGTTTCTGACTCTGATTCTAAAATTTTGATTCTGAGATTCTGTTTTTGAAATTATGAATCTGAGCTTCTGGTTCTAATTCAGTTGTTCCCGTTCTGAGATTCGTTACAAAGATTCTGATTTGACTACTTTTTCTGAGATTCTTATTCTGGGATTCTGATTTTGAGATTTTTCATGTTTTGAGATTCTTATTCCGTGATTCTATTCCTGAGATTAGTTTCAGATTCCGAGATTCTGTTTCCAAAGTTCTGAATCTGAGTTTCTAATTCTGAGATTCTAATATTTTAATTCTAAGCTTCTGATTCTTACATTTCAATTCTACCTCTGAGATTCCGGTTCTTAGATTTTGATTCCTAGTTCCCAGAATTAAAATTCCATATATCTAAGATATTGATTCGGATTATAATAGTTTGATTCTGATATTCGGACACCGAAATTCTGCTCCTGCGATTCCTATTCAAAGATTTGATTGAAAGATTCTGAATCTTTATTCTGGCTAAATCTTCAGCTTAATGAATTTGAAGCTTCAATTCGGTATATTTGTTTGTTATATTTTGATTCGAAGACTCGAATTCGAAATTTCTGAATCAGAGATTCTGATTCTGAGATTTATTTCAAAGTTTAAGATTCCTCTGAGATGAAGATTCCGAAATTCTGGCTCTGAAATTTCAATTCCGGATTCTGATTTTGGGCATCGTTTCAAAGTTTTTTTTTTATATTTTATATCTGAAATTTCGATTCAAATTATGAATATTTTGATTCTGCTATTATCTTTCTTAGATTCCATTTTTTGAGAGTAGGATTCTCAGATTCTAAATATGAGAATCAGAATTATGTTCTGACTCTTTAATTCTGAAGTCCTGTTTATAAGACTCTGAGACTTGTTTTCTAAAATTTTGATTTTGAGATTCTCATTCCGAGATTCTGATTCTGATAATCTGGTTGTGAAGTTTTGATGTGTAAATTCTATTTCTGATGTTTTGATTCTATTTTTGAGATTTGGTTCTGAGGTTTTTATACTGGGATTCTGATTTTGAGATTCTGATATTCTGATTCTGAGACTTTAAGATAATTATGAGGTTCTCGGTTCCAATTCAGTGATTCAATTTCAGACATTTTGTTCCATAGAATCTGATACAGAAACTCTTTTTTTAAATTTCTAATTCTGAGATCTGAATGAAATTCTTAGATTTTGATTATTACTATTCTGCTTCTGAGATTCGTTTCAAAGATTCTAATTTTGAAATTATGTTTTTAAGTTTCTGGTTCTGAGATTCTGATTTTGAGATATTGTTTTATATATTCAAATTTGGTGATTTTGATTCTGATATTTAATTCAAAGATTTTGATTCTTTACTTATTCTATTTTTTTGAGATTCTGATTCCGATATGTTTATTCTGACATTTTAATTCTAACACTTATTCCAAAGATTCTGATTCATCATTTGCATTCTGGAATAATGATTTTGATATTCTAATTCTGAGAATTTGATACTGAGATTCTTATATTCCAAAATTTTGAATCTAAGTCTCTAATTCTGAGATTCTGATTATGAGAGTCTGAGAATCTGATTCTGAGATTCTGAGAATCTGATTCTGAGATTCTGATTTCAAGATTCTGATTCTGGGATTCTGATTCTGAGGTTATGGTTCTAAGATTCTTATTTTGAGATTCTGATTGTGAGAATCTGAGTTTGAGATTCTAATATTCTGATTCTGAGATTCTGATTCTGAGATTCTGATTATGAGAATCTGATTCTGAGATTCTGATGCTAAGAATCCGATTATGAGAATCTAATTCTGAGATTCTCATTCTGAGAATCTGATTTCAAGACTCTGATTCTGGGATTCTAATTCTGAGATTCTGATTCTAAGATTTTGATTCTGAAATCCTGATTATGTGACCCGGAATCTGATATTCTGATCTTGAGATACTAATTCTGAGATTCTTATTCTGAGAATCTGGTTCTTCGATTCTGATTATGAGATTCTGATTCTGAGGTTCTAGTTATGAGATTCTGATTTAGAGATTCTGATTCTGAGATTCGAATTCTGAGATTCTGATTCTGAGAATCTGGTTCCGAGATTCTGATTCTGAGATTCTGATTCTTAGATTACGATTCTGACATTCTGGATATGAGATTCTGATTCTGAGATTCCAATTCTGAAATTTTGATTCTAAGATTCTGATTCTGAGATTCTGATTTCAAGATTTTGATTCTAGGATTCTGATTCTGAGAATCTGATTTCAAGATCATGATACTGGGAATCTGATTCTTAAATTCTGATTCTATGATTCTGATTCTGAGATTCTGATTACAAGATTTTGATTCTGGGATTCTGATTCTGAGATTTTGGTTCTAAGATTTTTATTTTGTGATTATGATTCAGAGAATCTGATTTCAAGATTCTGATTCTGGGATTCTAAGATTCTGATTATGGGATTTTGATTCTAAAATTCTGATTCTGTGACCCGGAATCTGATATTCTGATCTTTAGATACTGACTCTGGTTCTAAAATTCTGATTATGAGATTCTTATTCGTAGATTCTGATTCTGAGGTTCTAGTTCTGAGATTCTGATTAAGAAATTCTGATTCTGAGAATCTGGCTAAGAGCTTCTGATTCTGAGATTCTGATTTTGTCATTCTGGAATTGAGATTCTGATTCTGAAATTCCGATTCTGAATTTTTGATTCTAAGATTCTGATTTTGAGATTCTGAGATTTTGATTCTAAGATTCTATTTCTGAGTTCATGATTCTGAGATTCTGATTCTGAAATTCTGGTTATGAGATTCCGATTCTGAGAATCTGATCCTGAGATTTTTATTCAGAGATTCTAATTCAGAGTTTCTGATGCTGTGGTTCGGATTCTGAAATTTTGATTCTGAGATTCTGATTCTGAGAAACTGATCTTAAGATTATGATTCTGAGATTCTGAATCTGAGATTTCAATTCTGAGATGCTGATTCTGAGGTTCTGATTTAGAGGTTCTGATTCTGAGATTCTGATTCAGAAATTATGATTTTGATAATCTGATTCTGAGAATCTGGTTCCGAGATTCTGATTCTGAGATTCTGATCCTGAGATTCTGATTCTGGGATTCTGATTCTGAGATTCTGATACTGAGATTTTAATTCTGGGATTCTGATTCTTAGATTCTGATTCTGAGATTCTGATTCTGGGATTCTGATTCTGAGATTTACTTTCTGAGATTTTGATTCTGAGATTCTGATTCTGAGACTCCGATTCTGACATTCTGGATATGAGATTTTGATTCTGAAATTTTGATTCTAAGATTCTGATTCTGAGAATCTGATTTCAAGGTCATGATACTGGGAATCTGATTCTTGAATTCTGACTCTATGATTCTGATTCTGAGATTCTGATTACAAGATTTTGATTCTGGGATTCTGATTCTGAGATTTTGGTTCTAAGATTCTTATTTTGGGATTATGATTCAGAGAATCTGATTTCAAGATTTTGATTCTAGGATTCTTAGACTCTGATTCTGGGATTTTGATTCTAAAATTCAGATTCTGTGACCCGGAATCTGATATTCTGATCCTTAGATACTGACTCTGGTTCTAAGATTCTGATTATGAGATTCTAATTCTGAGATTCTGATTATGAGGTTCTAGTTCTGAGATTCTTATTCAGAAATTCTTATTCTGAGATTCTGATTCTGAACATGAGATTCTGATTCTGAAATTCCGATTCTGAATTGATTCTGATTTTGAGATTCTGAGATTTTGATTCTGAGATTCTGATTCTGAGATTCTTATTCTGAAATTCTGGTTTTGAGATTCCGATTCTGAGAATCTGATTCTGTCATTCTGACTCTGAGATTTTGATCCTGAGATTTTTATTCAGAGATTCCAATTCGGAGTTTCTGATGCTGTGGTTCGGATTCTGAAATTTTTATTCTGAGATTCTAATTCTGAGATTCTGATTCTGAGTTTCTGATTAAGTGATTCTGATTCTGAGAATCTGGTTCCGAAATTCTGATTTTGAGATTCTGATACTGAGATTTTAATTCCAAGATTCTAATTCTGAGATTCTGATTCTGGGATTCTGATTCTGAGATTCTGATTCTGAGATTCTGATTCTGAGATTTTGATTCTGAGATTCTGGATATGCGATTTCGATTCTGAGAATCCAATTCCGAAATTTTGATTCTAAGATTCTAATTCTGAATTTCTGATCTCAAGATTTTGATTCTGAGATTCTCATTTTGAGATTATTTTTCTGAGAATCTGATTGTGAGATTCTGTGTCTTAGATTCTGATATTGAGATTTTCATTCCGAGAATCTGTTTCTGAGATTCTGATTCTAAGATTCTCATTCTGAGATTCTGATTCGGAAATTTTGATTCTAAGATTCTGATTCTGAGATTCAGATTTTGAGATTCTGACTCTGTGATTCTGATTCTGATATTCTTGTTCTAAGATTCTGGTTCTGAAATTCCGATTCTGAGAATTTAATTTTGTGATTCTGACTCTGAGGTTCTTATTATGAGATTTTTATTCAGAGATTCTAATTCGGAGTTTCTGATGCTGGGGTTCGGATTCTGATATTCTGATTCTGAGATTCTGATCCTGAGATTCTGATACAAAGATTGTTATTCGGAGAATCTGGTTCCAAGATTCTGAATCTGAGATTCTGATTCTGAGGATCTTATTCAGAGATTCTAATTCTGAGATTCTGATCCTGAGATTCTGTTCCTGAAATTTTTATTCTGAAATTCTGATTAAGAGATTCTGATTCTGAGAATCTGATTCTGAAAATCTGGTTCCCAAATTCTGATTTTGAGATTCTGATTCTGAGATTCTGTTTCTGGGATTCTGATTTTGGGATTCCGATTTTGAGATTTTGATTCTGTTCCTAAAATTTTTATTCTGAGATTCTGATCCTGAGATTCTGTTCCTGAAATTTTTATTCTGAGATTCTGATTAAGAGATTCTGATTCTGAGAATTTGATTCTAAGAATCTGGATCCGAAATTCTGATTCTGATATTTTGATTCTGAGATTCTGTTTCTGGGATTCTGATTTTGGGATTCCGATTTTGAGATTTAGATTCTGTTCCTGAAATTTTTATTCTGACATTCTGATTAAGAGATTCTGATTCTGAGAATTTGATTCTGAGAATCTGGATCCGAGATTCTGATTCTGATATTTTGATTCTGAGATTCTGTTTCTGGGAGTCTGATTTTAGGATTCCGATTTTGAGATTTTGACTCTGAGATTTTGATTCTTAGATTCTGATTCTGACATTCTGGTTATGAGATTCTAATTCTCCGAATCTTATTCCAAAATTTTGATTCTAAGATTCTGATTCTGAGCTTCTGATTTCAAAATTTTGATTCTGGGATTCTGATTCCGAGATTCTGTTTCTGAGAATCTGATTCTTAGATTCTGTTTGTTAGATTCTGATTCTCAGATTTTCATTCGGAGAATCTGTTTCTGAGATTCTGATTCTAAGATTATGATTCTGAGATTCTGATTCTGACATCCTGATTCTGAAATTTTGATTCCAAGATTCTGATTCTGAGGTTTTGATACTGAGATTCATATTCTGATATTCTGATTCTGAGATTCCGTTTTTGAGATTTTGATTCAGAGATTCCGATTTTGAAATTTTTATTCAGAGCTTATAATTCGGAGATTCTGATTCTGGGGTTCTGATTTTGAAATTCTGATATTCTGATACCGATATTCTGATTCTGAGGTTCTAGTTCTGAGATTCTGATTAAGAGATTCATTCCGAGATTCTGCTTCTGAGATTCTGATTCTGAGATTCTGGTTCTGAGATTCTGATACTAAGATTTTAATTCTGAGATTCTTAATCTGAGATTCTGATTCTGAGATTCTGACTCAGAGATTCTGGGATTTTGGTTCAGATATTATTAGATTATTTTGATATTCTGATTTCGTGACTTTATTTCATAGATGCCAACATTCTGATTCTGGAATTCGAATTCCGATATTCTGGTTCTCAGATTTTGATTCTAAGATTTCGATTTTGAGATGTTGATTTATAAATTCTGATTCAAAAGCTGTGTTTCTTATATTTTGATTCTCAGTTGCTAGTTCTAACACAATTTTTTTTCTGGGGATTCATTTCCGGGATTTTAATTCTGAGATTTTGATTTTGAGACTCTGATTCTGAAACTCTCATTCTGAAAATTAGGTTTCGAAATCCTAAATCTAAAATTCCTGTTATGATACTCTGGTTTTTCGATTCTGAGAATATGACATTTTGATTTGAAAAC
This sequence comes from Armigeres subalbatus, assembly GCF_024139115.2. Taxonomy (NCBI): domain Eukaryota; kingdom Metazoa; phylum Arthropoda; class Insecta; order Diptera; family Culicidae; genus Armigeres; species Armigeres subalbatus. The sequence goes on from NC_085141.1 coordinate 255,948,405, forward strand.
TGCGATTCTGAGATATTGATTCCGATTTGAAATTTAATATTCTGAGATACTGCTATTCCTGTCCTTGATTGATATTTTGGGACTCTATGTTTGGGGTATTATGAAATGCTCATTTTGCTATTCTCCATACAAATTTTCAATCACGCAATAGTTTGATTTTTCCTCAATTTCTCGCAATTCTCCACAAATAGCACCCATGAACTTATAATCTATCAACCCCCCTTCCGTGCATACATGGACATGACTAACACTTCCTGTTTCCACAACCACTCAGTATGTATTAAAATGTAACACATATTCATGTCGTAGTAGCAGGGAAGGCCAGTCCGTGAAGCGAGTGCAGAAAAAAAAACCTGGCTATCATTCTCTCTTCCACTACGTGAAGATCGTATCCATTCGCCAGCACTTCGATGACACCACTCGAGATGATTTATGATCCTGACAAATCGAATAACGATTTAGATGTAGCACACCCCGAGCGGATGCAGGAAACGGTGCTTTATAGGCCAACTACCACCCCGTTCCCACTGCGGGAGATTTCTCCTTAAGAAGTGGGTCAAAAGAATTTTATAATTTTCAACCAAAGTAAAGATTTTAAATAGATTTTATTCAAAAATGCTGGTGTAAACTTCTAAAGGCGCCCAGAAGGTCAAGTTGTCAGGTCAGTTTCGCCAGTAAAAATAAGTACAAAAATAATATTCTAATACTCAACCAATTATGACCACCTGACATGCGGCTCTTCTACCAACTTCCGTCCATCCGACAGCGCAGCAGTACTTGATTCTGCTGCTCTGCATCCGTTAGAGCCAGACACCAGCAGCCAGGGCAGCATCCGGGTGGTACTTAACCGCCCATAAAAGAATGCTGTCACGAGCAGAGCGCGTTCCCGTAGTCATTGATGGAGAGGCTGAAGCGAACGATACCGCCGCCACCGATGACGACGACGACGGCAACGACGATGGATGATGATGTTGGGAAGTGTGCAGAAAATGATTATTGATTGTGCTGTGTATGACACATTTTTTCATCTGGCCTCGTAAACACCCTTGCGGAAATGAAACTAATGCGATCATGTAGTGCACGGGGCTTGTGGGGTCGGTCATATTTTGCAGTACCATCAATTGAATTCATGTGCTCGGAATTTAAAATTTTTCTTACAATCCCATAAATTTCATGGACAGTCTCATAGCATTTGAATTTTAAATCCCAAAAAATTGTTCGAAATAAAAAAAAAATTCTCTATAATAAAGTTTAGGATAAATTTTGATTCTCACTTTTTAATGACAAAATTTAATGATTCAAACACATTCTACAGAGCTCCTAATATCCTTGAATCGAACTAATCGCTAATCGTAAGCCGTTTCCTTATGGTTGTTAGTATCTTCAGATCTACAGGATTAGGTCACCAAAGCTTGATGAATTTCATGTTTTTGTCAGAGTTTCACTTGGAAGTGTTGATATCCAATGGCATTATAATTTTTGTTTTGATTAAAACTGTGAATTATTGGAGTTTCTATTTTTAATAAATCTTGTGTAAAGATGGTACTTCCCGTTCTAATCCTAAATATTTTTTTTATTTTTCTATTGCAGGTTTCTTCATCGGTCAACACACCCTGCCGGCAGTCACCGCAAGCAGTGGCTCCGCAGAAGCAAGCCTCCGTTTGCTAGATGACAGTGAGCTCGACTTGCTGGACATTGAACGCCAGCACCAGCCGCGAAACGATAGAACCACCTCCACGGCCGGAACGTCGTCATCGTCGTCGTCACCCGTGTCGCAAAACCAACCCCTCGGAACGTCCTTCACCGCGAGCGGTGGCAACGCTAGGATAAACAATAATCATAAGATAAATTTAGTGTCTTATACAGCGAATCTAGATAATATTTTGAACAGTCTCGAAGACGACGAAGAAGTTGATGACGATGATCGGCGGTTCGGGTTAGATGACCGCCGGATCGTCTCTGGTGCCAAACTGTACGAGCGGAACCACGAGGCCAACGTGCAGCACGACGAGGCTGCCAAGCCGGTGCACCACCGGTTGCTAGTTAATCAAATTGTCCAAAAGTACTACCCCAACCACCGTCGCCACAGGAGGTCGCTGCTGCTGCGGAGATCGGCTCGAAGTTCAGACTCCGGTGTAGCCCTCAAGCGGCAAGAAGTAGCTCTCCCCTTCGCCTCCTCCACGCTGACTCCCAGCTCTTTTTCTTCTTCTTCGTCACCACTTTCTCCGCCGTCATCGTCGTCAGTCGCACGACAGGTGACACGGACCGAACCTGTTGTACATGATCCTTCCAACCAGAGTAGTAGTAATTACGGAACCAGTGAATACGACAAACCAGAAAAGAATGGGAAGATGGCTGTGAAAAATATTATTAGGAGTAATAATAGTGAACATAATTACGTAAGGAACTTGACGCTCGCAAACGCTGAGCATTCGTCATCTGACAAGAGCCGAGCATCCGTACAGGAGGGGACCACTAATGGTGAAGTAGGAAGCTTTGCCGCTAACGGTAAGTGGTGTTTCGAATGGTTTTACTTTTGAAACAGAAATTAATTGGAAGTGAGAAACAATTAAGGCAACTAATAAAACATTTCCATACACGATTTAGTTTTGTTTTATATATGCTTCAATGGTTTCATGTCTTTGGAAAACTTGGAGATTTAATTTCGGTTTATGACAGTCTTATAGAGTGGACGTTGATAGCCGAAACCTTTTTAATACCAACATTTAGTGCTACTTCCATTAAAAAATTGTTTCGCATCTACTTCATTTAATTTCACATCATATACCTCTAATTGCAGCTGCTGGGTCTGCACTCGACCCGAAACGACAAGATGTTCTGCCGGAAGTGGAGCACCAAAAGGAAAAGGAAACCGAATCGGCATCCGGAGTGGGTGGTAGTGCGGCTGACACCAACTCGGCCCCAGAAACTAATACATCAACCCAGAGAGCAGTTACATCAACACAAACATCGTCACCGATGTCAGCCTCAGTGGAAGTGGCACCACCGGAGCTGGAATCCGTTGTCGAGCGAACAATAACTCCACGGGAGGAACATTTGCCGCAAAATAGCTACAGTGCTATTAATGTCGACAGTTTCAATTTGCTCGACGATAGCGTTTATGTCAGGAACAGTAGCAACGGCAGAACGATGACGGCAGCCAACCACGGCGAAGGCTCTTACTCCACTCCCAGTGCCAAACAATCCCAGCCGGAGCAACACGAGAGCCTCAGCTCCAATAACATATTTGCTGGTGAAAACTTTGATGAGCAAATTATTTTCCTCAACGGTGGAGATTTGCTCGAGGCCAGTCCGGAGCAGTACGACATGCGGCAGTTCGGCAAAGTGGAACGGGATGTCAAAATGGGTGACTTGAGAAACGGCGACCCGTTCCTGCTGATGAACGATGAACCGGTGGCCCTGGCGCTAAGGCCGATTATCCGGGGTCCGACCGACGACCACACCGAGGACAATGTGGGGGTGGTCTACGCCGAGCAGCACGAGACGGTGACGATGGCCTGCGAGGTCGATGCGGACATAACCTCCAGCGTGTGGCTCAAGAATGGCCAAATGGTGCACGTTATGGACAAAAAGTCACGAACCGATGACGTTCGTTTTGTGCGGGAATCGCACGGGGGCATCACCATTTCGAACGTGATGCTCGAGGACGACGGGGTTTGGCAGTGCGAGGCGGAGAACGCCCGGGGATTCTTCTTCAACGGACGGCCGATCAAGCTGGTGGTGTTGGGTGAGTTGATTTGATTATATTTATGCATTCTGATGAAAACGAGAAGTGAAGGGACGAACATTGCATTCTGGTGTGGTTGAGCTTATCTGATGGGGGATATTTATAAAATACACGATTTTACAAGTTCCTCTAAAAATACTTATCACAAAAACACAGCACAGAAATTGTAATTCCATTGGAATCGTACTCTAAGTGTTCGTAAAGGCTATAGAATTGCTGCTCTCTTCTTCGGAGACTTTTTTTTTTCATTTTACGAACAAAATATCACAAGTCAGTCAAACAGGCGCTTGGTGCGGTTTCGCTGAACCCCGACAATTTGACCTGATCAAACATCTAGTCGAATATTAACTTTTAAAGACCTGGTTTTTAGATCCAATCCAAATCCAATCCAATTCCAATTCAAGTCCAATCCAATCCAAATTCAATCCAAGTCCAATTCAATTTCAATCCAAATAAAATCCAATTCAATTTCAAATCCAATCCACATACAAGCGAGAACCAATCCAAATCCAATCGAAATCCAATCCAAGTAAAATCTATATCCAAACTTAATCCAATCGAAAACGAATCCAAATCCAATACAAAGCCTATCCAAATCCAATCCAAATCCAATTCAAATCCAAATCAAATCCAATTATATCCATTCAGAATCCAATCGAAATCCAATCTATATCCAACCGAAATCCAATCCGAATCCAATCCAAATCCAAATCCAATTCTAATCCAAATCCAATCCAAATCCAAATCCAATCCAAATCCAATCCTAATCCAAATCCAATCCAAATCCAATTAAAATCCACTCCAAATCCAATCGAAATCCAATCGAAATCCAATCCAAATCTAATCCAAATCCAATCCAATCCAACCAACCAACCAAACCAATCCAAACCAATCCAAACCAATCCAAACCAACCAAACCAACCAAACCAATCCAAACCAACCAAACCAATCCAAACCAACCAAACCAACCAAACCAATCCAAACCAATCCAAACCAATCCAAACCAACCAAACCAATCCAAACCAATCCAAACCAATCCAAACCAACCAATCCAAACCAATCCAAACCAATCCAAACCAACCAAACCAATCCAAACCAACCAAACCAATCCAAACCAATCCAAACCAACCAAACCAATCCAAACCAATCCAAACCAACCAAACCAACCAAACCAACCAAACCAACCAAACCAATCCAAACCAATCCAAACCAACCAAACCAATCCAAACCAACCAAACCAATCCAAACCAATCCAAACCAATCCAAACCAACCAAACCAACCAAACCAATCCAAACCAACCAAACCAATCCAAACCAATCCAAACCAACCAAACCAATCCAAACCAACCAAACCAATCCAAACCAACCAAACCAATCCAAACCAATCCAAACCAATCCAAACCAACCAAACCAACCAAACCAACCAAACCAATCCAAACCAACCAAACCAACCAAACCAACCAAACCAATCCAAACCAACCAAACCAATCCAAACCAACCAAACCAATCCAAACCAACCAACCAACCAAACCAAACCAATCCAACCAAACCAACCAAACCAAACCAAACCAACCAAACCAAACCAACCCAACCAAACCAAACCAAACCAACCAACCAAACCAAACCAACCAAACCAATCCAAACCAACCAAACCAATCCAAACCAATCCAAACCAATCCAACCAACCAAACCAACCAAACCAACCAAACCAATCCAAACCAACCAAACCAATCCAAACCAACCAAACCAACCAAACCAACCAAACCAATCCAAACCAATCCAAACCAACCAAACCAACCAAACCAACCAAACCAATCCAAACCAACCAAACCAACCAAACCAATCCAAACCAACCAAACCAACCAAACCAACCAAACCAACCAAACCAATCCAAACCAACCAAACCAACCAAACCAATCCAAACCAACCAAACCAATCCAAACCAACCAAACCAACCAAACCAATCCAAACCAACCAACCAACCAAACCAACCAAACCAATCCAAACCAACCAAACCAATCCAAACCAACCAAACCAATCCAAACCAACCAAACCAATCCAAACCAACCAAACCAACCAAACCAACCAAACCAACCAAACCAACCAAACCAACCAAACCAATCCAAACCAACCAAACCAACCAAACCAATCCAAACCAACCAAACCAACCAAACCAACCAAACCAATCCAAACCAACCAAACCAACCAAACCAATCCAAACCAATCCAAACCAATCCAAACCAACCAAACCAATCCAAACCAACCAACCAAACCAATCCAAACCAACCAAACCAACCAAACCAACCAAACCAATCCAAACCAACCAAACCAACCAAACCAACCAAACCAACCAAACCAACCAAACCAACCAAACCAACCAAACCAATCCAAACCAATCCAAACCAACCAAACCAACCAAACCAACCAAACCAACCAAACCAACCAAACCAATCCAAACCAACCAAACCAACCAAACCAACCAAACCAATCCAAACCAACCAAACCAACCAAACCAATCCAAACCAACCAAACCAACCAAACCAACCAAACCAACCAAACCAACCAAACCAATCCAAACCAACCAAACCAACCAAACCAATCCAAACCAATCCAAACCAACCAAACCAACCAAACCAATCCAAACCAATCCAAACCAATCCAAACCAACCAAACCAATCCAAACCAACCAAACCAAACCAAACCAACCAAACCAACCAAACCAATCCAAACCAATCCAAACCAATCCAAACCAACCAAACCAACCAAACCAACCAAACCAACCAAACCAATCCAAACCAACCAAACCAATCCAAACCAACCAAACCAATCCAAACCAACCAAACCAATCCAAACCAATCCAAACCAACCAAACCAACCCAAACCAACCAAACCAATCCAAACCAACCAAACCAACCAAACCAACCAAACCAACCAAACCAACCAAACCAATCCAAACCAACCAAACCAACCAAACCAACCAAACCAACCAAACCAATCCAAACCAACCAAACCAACCAAACCAATCCAAACCAACCAAACCAACCAAACCAACCAAACCAATCCAAACCAACCCAAACCAATCCAAACCAACCAAACCAACCAAACCAATCCAAACCAATCCAAACCAACCAAACCAATCCAAACCAATCCAAACCAACCAAACCAACCAAACCAACCAAACCAACCAAACCAATCCAAACCAACCAAACCAATCCAAACCAATCCAAACCAATCCAAACCAACCAAACCAACCAAACCAATCCAAACCAACCAAACCAACCAAACCAACCAAACCAATCCAAACCAACCAAACCAAACCAACCAAACCAACCAAACCAATCCAAACCAACCAAACCAATCCAAACCAACCAAACCAATCCAAACCAATCCAAACCAATCCAAACCAATCCAAACCAACCAAACCAATCCAAACCAATCCAAACCAACCAAACCAACCCAAACCAACCAAACCAATCCAAACCAACCAAACCAACCAAACCAACCAAACCAATCCAAACCAATCCAAACCAACCAAACCAACCAAACCAACCAAACCAATCCAAACCAACCAAACCAACCCAAACCAACCAAACCAACCAAACCAACCAAACCAATCCAAACCCAACCAAACCAATCCAAACCAATCCAAACCAACCAAACCAATCCAAACCAACCAAACCAACCAAATCCAACCAAACCAACCAAACCAACCAAACCAACCAAACCAATCCAAACCAATCCAAACCAACCAAACCAATCCAAACCAACCAAACCAACCAATCCAAACCAATCCAAACCAATCCAAACCAACCAAACCAATCCAAACCAACCCAAACCAACCAAACCAATCCAAACCAACCAAACCAATCCAAACCAACCAAACCAATCCAAACCAACCAAACCAATCCAAACCAATCCAAACCAACCAAACCAACCAAACCAATCCAAACCAACCAAACCAATCCAAACCAACCAAACCAATCCAAACCAACCAAACCAACCAAACCAACCAAACCAACCAAACCAATCCAAACCAACCAAACCAACCAAACCAACCAAACCAAACCAATCCAAACCAATCCAAACCAACCAAACCAACCAAACCAATCCAAACCAACCCAAACCAATCCAAACCAATCCAAACCAACCAAACCAACCAAACCAATCCAAACCAATCCAAACCAACCAAACCAACCAAACCAATCCAAACCAACCAAACCAACCAAACCAATCCAAACCAACCAAACCAACCAAACCAACCAAACCAACCAAACCAACCAAACCAACCAAACCAACCAAACCAATCCAAACCAATCCAAACCAACCAAACCAATCCAAACCAACCAAACCAACCAAACCAATCCAAACCAACCAAACCAATCCAAACCAACCAAACCAACCAAACCAATCCAAACCAATCCAAACCAATCCAAACCAACCAAACCAACCAAACCAACCAAACCAATCCAAACCAATCCAAACCAACCAAACCAATCCAAACCAACCAAACCAACCAAACCAACCAAACCAATCCAAACCAACCAAACCAACCAAACCAACCAAACCAACCAAACCAACCAAACCAATCCAAACCAATCCAAACCAACCAAACCAACCAAACCAACCAAACCAACCAAACCAATCCAAACCAACCAAACCAACCAAACCAACCAAACCAACCAAACCAACCAAACCAACCAAACCAATCCAAACCAACCAAACCAACCAAACCAACCAAACCAACCCAAACCAACCAAACCAACCAAACCAATCCAAACCAATCCAAACCAATCCAAACCAACCAAACCAACCAAACCAATCCAAACCAACCAAACCAACCAAACCAACCCAAACCAACCAAACCAATCCAAACCAATCCAACCAACCAAACCAACCAAACCAATCCAAACCAATCCAAACCAACCAAACCAATCCAAACCAACCAAACCAACCAAACCAATCCAAACCAATCCAAACCAACCAAACCAACCAAACCAACCAAACCAACCAAACCAACCAAACCAACCAAACCAAACCAACCAAACCAATCCAAACCAATCCAAACCAACCAAACCAACCAAACCAACCAATCCAAACCAACCCAAACCAATCCAAACCAACCAAACCAACCAAACCAATCCAAACCAATCCAAACCAACCAAACCAATCCAAACCAATCCAAACCAATCCAAACCAACCAAACCAATCCCAAACCAACCAAACCAATCCAAACCAACCAAACCAATCCAAACCAACCAAACCAACCAAACCAACCAAACCAACCAAACCAACCAAACCAACCAACCAAACCAAACCAATCCAAACCAATCCAAACCAACCAAACCAACCAAACCAACCAAACCAACCAAACCAATCCAAACCAATCCAAACCAACCAAACCAATCCAAACCAACCAAACCAATCCAAACCAATCCAAACCAACCAAACCAATCCAAACCAATCCAAACCAATCCAAACCAACCCAAACCAATCCAAACCAACCAAACCAACCAAACCAACCAAACCAACCAATCCAAACCAATCCAAACCAATCCAAACCAACCAAACCAATCCAAACCAACCAAACCAACCAAACCAATCCAAACCAATCCAAACCAATCCAAACCAACCAAACCAACCAAACCAACCAAACCAATCCAAACCAACCAAACCAATCCAAACCAATCCAAACCAACCAAACCAATCCAAACCAACCAAACCAACCAAACCAACCAAACCAACCAAACCAACCAAACCAACCAAACCAACCAAACCAATCCAAACCAACCAAACCAACCAAACCAACCAAACCAATCCAAACCAATCCAAACCAACCAAACCAATCCAAACCAACCAAACCAACCAACCAAACCAACCAAACCAATCCAAACCAATCCAAACCAATCCAAACCAACCAACCAATCCAAACCAACCAAACCAATCCAAACCAACCAAACCAACCAAACCAACCAAACCAACCAAACCAATCCAAACCAACCAAACCAATCCAAACCAACCAAACCAACCAAACCAACCAAACCAACCAAACCAACCCAAACCAATCCAAACCAACCAAACCAATCCAAACCAACCAAACCAATCCAAACCAACCAAACCAACCAAACCAAACCAACCAAACCAACCAAACCAAACCCAAACCAACCAAACCAACCAAACCAACCAAACCAACCAAACCAATCCAAACCAACCAAACCAACCAAACCAACCAAACCAACCAAACCAATCCAAACCAACCAAACCAACCAAACCAACCAAACCAACCAAACCAACCAAACCAATCCAAACCAACCAAACCAATCCAAACCAATCCAAACCAACCAAACCAACCAAACCAATCCAAACCAACCAAACCAATCCAAACCAACCAAACCAATCCAAACCAACCAAACCAACCAAACCAATCCAAACCAACCAAACCAATCCAAACCAATCCAAACCAACCAAACCAATCCAAACCAATCCAAACCAACCAAACCAATCCAAACCAACCAAACCAACCAAACCAACCAAACCAATCCAAACCAACCAAACCAATCCAAACCAACCAAACCAACCAAACCAATCCAAACCAACCAAACCAATCCAAACCAACCAAACCAACCAAACCAATCCAAACCAACCAAACCAACCAAACCAACCAAACCAACCAAACCAACCAAACCAACCAAACCAACCAAACCAACCAAACCAACCAAACCAACCAAACCAACCAAACCAATCCAAACCAACCAAACCAATCCAAACCAACCAAACCAACCAAACCAACCAAACCAACCAAACCAATCCAAACCAACCCAAACCAATCCAAACCAACCAAACCAACCAAACCAACCAAACCAACCAAACCAACCAAACCAACCAAACCAACCAAACCAATCCAAACCAACCAAACCAACCAAACCAACCAAACCAATCCAAACCAACCAAACCAATCCAAACCAATCCAAACCAACCAAACCAATCCAAACCAACCAAACCAATCCAAATCCAACCAAACCAATCCAAACCAACCAAACCAACCAAACCAAACCAATCCAAACCAACCAAACCAATCCAAACCAATCCAAACCAATCCAAACCAACCAAACCAACCAAACCAACCAAACCAACCAAACCAATCCAAACCAATCCAAACCAACCAAACCAAACCAATCCAAACCAACCAAACCAACCAAACCAATCCAAACCAACCAAACCAACCAAACCAATCCAAACCAACCAAACCAATCCAAACCAATCCAAACCAATCCAAACCAATCCAAACCAACCAAACCAATCCAAACCAACCCAAACCAACCAAACCAACCAAACCAATCCAAACCAACCCAAACCAATCCAAACCAACCAAACCAACCAAACCAATCCAAACCAATCCAAACCAACCAAACCAACCAAACCAACCAAACCAATCCAAACCAATCCAAACCAATCCAAACCAATCCAAACCAACCAAACCAACCAAACCAATCCAAACCAATCCAAACCAACCAAACCAATCCAAACCAATCCAAACCAATCCAAACCAATCCAAACCAACCAAACCAATCCAAACCAATCCAAACCAATCCAAACCAATCCAAACCAACCCAAACCAACCAAACCAACCAAACCAACCAAACCAACCAAACCAATCCAAACCAATCCAAACCAACCCAAACCAACCAAACCAATCCAAACCAACCAAACCAATCCAAACCAACCAAACCAACCAAACCAATCCAAACCAACCAAACCAACCAAACCAACCAAACCAACCAAACCAATCCAAACCAATCCAAACCAACCAAACCAACCAAACCAATCCAAACCAATCCAAACCAATCCAAACCAACCAAACCAACCAAACCAACCAAACCAATCCAAACCAACCAAACCAACCAAACCAATCCAAACCAACCAAACCAACCAAACCAACCAAACCAATCCAAACCAATCCAAACCAATCCAACCAATCCAAACCAATCCAAACCAACCAAACCAACCAAACCAATCCAAACCAATCCAAACCAATCCAAACCAATCCAAACCAACCAAACCAACCAAACCAATCCAAACCAATCCAAACCAATCCAAACCAACCAAACCAATCCAAACCAATCCAAACCAACCAAACCAACCCAAACCAATCCAAACCAACCAACCAAACCAATCCAAACCAACCAAACCAATCCAAACCAACCAAACCAATCCAAACCAACCAAACCAATCCAAACCAACCAAACCAATCCAAACCAATCCAAACCAATCCAAACCAACCAAACCAACCAAACCAACCAAACCAACCAAACCAATCCAAACCAATCCAAACCAATCCAAACCAATCCAAACCAACCAAACCAATCCAAACCAACCAAACCAATCCAAACCAATCCAAACCAACCAAACCAATCCAAACCAACCCAAACCAACCAAACCAACCAAACCAACCAAACCAATCCAAACCAATCCAAACCAATCCAAACCAACCAAACCAATCCAAACCAATCCAAACCAATCCAAACCAATCCAAACCAATCCAAACCAATCCAAACCAATCCAAACCAACCAAACCAATCCAAACCAACCAAACCAATCCAAACCAATCCAAACCAATCCAAACCAACCAAACCAATCCAAACCAATCCAAACCAATCCAAACCAACCAACCCAAACCAACCAAACCAACCAAACCAACCAAACCAATCCAAACCAATCCAAACCAATCCAAACCAATCCAAACCAACCAAACCAACCAAACCAACCAAACCAATCCAAACCAACCAAACCAATCCAAACCAACCAAACCAACCAAACCAATCCAAACCAACCAATCCAAACCAATCCAAACCAACCAAACCAATCCAAACCAACCAAACCAATCCAAACCAACCAAACCAATCCAAACCAATCCAAACCAACCAAACCAACCAAACCAACCAAAACCAATCCAAACCAATCCAAACCAATCCAAACCAACCCAAACCAATCCAAACCAACCAAACCAATCCAAACCAACCAAACCAACCAAACCAACCAAACCAATCCAAACCAACCAAACCAATCCAAACCAATCCAAACCAACCAAACCAATCCAAACCAACCAAACCAACCAAACCAACCAAACCAATCCAAACCAATCCAAACCAATCCAAACCAATCCAAACCAACCAAACCAATCCAAACCAACCAAACCAACCAAACCAATCCAAACCAATCCAAACCAATCCAAACCAACCAAACCAACCAAACCAATCCAAACCAACCAAACCAACCAAACCAATCCAAACCAACCAAACCAATCCAAACCAATCCAAACCAACCAAACCAATCCAAACCAATCCAAACCAACCAAACCAACCAAACCAATCCAAACCAATCCAAACCAACCAAACCAATCCAAACCAACCAAACCAATCCAAACCAACCAAACCAATCCAAACCAATCCAAACCAACCAAACCAATCCAAACCAATCCAAACCAACCAAACCAATCCAAACCAATCCAAACCAACCCAAACCAACCAAACCAATCCAAACCAACCAAACCAACCAAACCAATCCAAACCAACCAAACCAACCAAACCAACCAAACCAACCAAACCAACCAAACCAATCCAAACCAACCAAACCAATCCAAACCAATCCAAACCAATCCAAACCAACCAAACCAATCCAAACCAATCCAAACCAATCCAAACCAATCCAAACCAACCAAACCAACCAAATCCAATCCAAACCAACCAAACCAATCCAAACCAATCCAAACCAACCAAACCAATCCAAACCAATCCAAACCAACCAAATCCAATCCAAACCAATCCAAACCAATCCAAACCAATCCAAACCAACCAAACCAACCCAAACCAACCAAACCAACCAAACCAACCAAACCAATCCAAACCAATCCAAACCAACCAAACCAATCCAAACCAACCAAACCAACCAAACCAACCAAACCAATCCAAACCAATCCAAACCAATCCAAACCAATCCAAACCAACCAAACCAACCAAACCAACCAAACCAACCAAACCAATCCAAACCAACCCAAACCAACCAAACCAATCCAAACCAACCAAACCAACCAAACCAATCCAAACCAACCAAACCAATCCAAACCAATCCAAACCAACCAAACCAACCAAACCAATCCAAACCAACCAAACCAATCCAAACCAATCCAAACCAACCAAACCAACCCAAACCAAACCAACCAAACCAATCCAAACCAATCCAAACCAATCCAAACCAATCCAAACCAACCAAACCAATCCAAACCAATCCAAACCAATCCAAACCAACCAAACCAACCAAACCAACCAAACCAATCCAAACCAACCAAACCAATCCAAACCAACCAAACCAATCCAAACCAACCAAACCAACCAAACCAATCCAAACCAATCCAAACCAATCCAAACCAATCCAAACCAATCCAAACCAACCAAACCAATCCAAACCAATCCAAACCAACCAAACCAATCCAAACCAACCAAACCAACCAAACCAAACCAAACCAAACCAACCAAACCAATCCAAACCAATCCAAACCAACCAAACCAACCAAACCAACCAAACCAACCAAACCAACCAAACCAATCCAAACCAATCCAAACCAATCCAAACCAACCAAACCAACCAAACCAATCCAAACCAATCCAAACCAACCAAACCAACCAAACCAACCAAACCAATCCAAACCAACCAAACCAATCCAAACCAACCAAACCAATCCAAACCAATCCAAACCAACCAAACCAACCAAACCAATCCAAACCAACCAAACCAACCAAACCAATCCAAACCAATCCAAACCAACCAAACCAATCCAAACCAACCAAACCAACCAAACCAACCCAAACCAATCCAAACCAACCAACCAAACCAATCCAAACCAATCCAAACCAACCAAACCAATCCAAACCAATCCAAACCAATCCAAACCAACCAAACCAATCCAAACCAACCAAACCAATCCAAACCAATCCAAACCAATCCAAACCAATCCAAACCAATCCAAACCAACCAAACCAATCCAAACCAACCAAACCAACCAAACCAATCCAAACCAACCAAACCAATCCAAACCAATCCAAACCAATCCAAACCAATCCAAACCAATCCAAACCAACCAAACCAATCCAAACCAATCCAAACCAATCCAAACCAACCAAACCAATCCAAACCAATCCAAACCAATCCAAACCAATCCAAATCCAATCCAAACCAATCCAAACCAACCAATCCAAACCAATCCAAACCAATCCAAACCAATCCAAACCAATCCAAACCAACCAAACCAACCAAACCAATCCAAACCAATCCCAAACCAACCCAAACCAATCCAAACCAACCAAACCAACCAAACCAATCCAAACCAACCAAACCAATCCAAACCAATCCAAACCAACCAAACCAATCCAAACCAATCCAAACCAACCAAACCAATCCAAACCAACCAAACCAATCCAAACCAACCAAACCAACCAAACCAACCAAACCAACCAAACCAACCAAACCAATCCAAACCAACCAAACCAATCCAAACCAATCCAAACCAACCAACCAAACCAATCCAAACCAATCCAAACCAACCAAACCAACGCAAACCAATCCAAACCAACCAAACCAACCAAACCAACCAAACCAATCCAAACCAATCCAATCCAAACCAATCCAAACCAATCCAAACCAACCAAACCAATCCAAACCAATCCAAACCAATCCAAACCAACCAAACCAATCCAAACCAACCAAACCAATCCAAACCAATCCAAACCAACCAAACCAACCAAACCAACCAAACCAATCCAAACCAACCAAACCAACCAAACCAATCCAAACCAACCAAACCAATCCAAACCAATCCAAACCAATCCAAACCACCCAAACCAATCCAAACCAATCCAAACCAACGCAAACCAATCCAAACCAATCCAAACCAATCCAAACCAACCAGATCCAAACCAACCAAACCAATCCAAACCAACCCAATCCAACCAAACCAAACCAAACCAACCAAACCAATCCAAACCAATCCAAACCAATCCAAACCAATCCAAACCAATCCAAACCAATCCAAACCAACCAAACCAACCAAACCAATCCAAACCAACCAAACCAATCCAAACCAACCAAACCAATCCAAACCAATCCAAACCAACCAAACCAACCAAACCAACCAAACCAACCAAACCAATCCAAACCAACCAAACCAATCCAAACCAATCCAAACCAATCCAAACCAATCCAAACCAACCAAACCAATCCAAACCAACCAAACCAATCCAAACCAATCCAAACCAATCCAAACCAATCCAAACCAATCCAAACCAATCCAAACCAACCAAATCAAACCAATCCAAACAAAAACCAACCAAACCAACCAAACCAATCCAAACCAACCAAACCAATCCAAACCAATCCAAACCAATCCAAACCAATCCAAACCAATCCAAACCAATCCAAACCAATCCAAACCAACCAAACCAATCCAAACCAATCCAAACCAATCCAAACCAACCAAACCAATCCAAACCAATCCAAACCAACCAAACCAATCCAAACCAATCCAAACCAACAAACCAATCCAAACCAACCAACCCAACCAAACCAATCCAAACCAATCCAAACCATCCAAACCAATCCAAACCAATCCAAACCAATCCAAACCAACCAAACCAATCCAAACCAATCCAAACCAACCAAACCAACCAAACCAATCCAAACCCATACAAACCAACACAAACCAATCCAAACCAATCCAATTCCAACCAAACCAACCAAACCAATCCAAACCAATCCAAACCAATCCAAACCAATCCCAATCCACCCAAACCAATCCAAACCAACCAAACCAATCCAAACCAACGCAAACCAATCCAAACCAATCCAAACCAATCCAAACCAACCAAACCAACCAGATCCAAACCAATCCAAACCAATCCAAACCAATCCAAACCAATCCAAACCAACCAAACCAATCCAAACCAATCCAAACCAACCAAACCAATCCAACCAACCCAAACCAAACCAACCCAAACCAACCCAAACCAATCCAAACCAATCCAAACCAACCAAACCAATCCAAACCAATCCAAACCAACCAAACCAATCCAAACCAATCCAAACCAATCCAATCCAACCAATCCAAACCAATCCAAACCAAAACCAAACCAATCCAAACCAACCAAACCAATCCAAACCAATCCAAACCAATCCAAATCCAATCCAAATCCAATCCAAATCCAATCCAAATCCAAATCCAATCCAAATCCAATCCAAATCCAATCCAAATCCAATCCAAATCCAATCCAAATCCAATCCAAATCCAATCCATATCCAAATCTAATACAATTCAATCCAAATCTAATTCATATCCAGTCCAAATCCAATCCAAATTCAATTCAAATCCTATGCAAATCCAAATCCAAATCCAGTCCAAATCCAATCTTAATTCATTCGAAATCCAAATCCAATCTAATTCTAATCCAAATCCCAGTCCAATCCAAATCAAATCTAATCGAAATCCAAATTCAATCCAAATCCAATTCAAATCAATTTCTTTATAATTTTTGAACACGATCGTTATCAAATACAATAGCATTCGACAAGGTTTTACCATTTTGTTTTCTCATTTCGAGGAACGAAATCATTCTCATGCCGGAGGGGCGAGTAAGCAATGTTTTATATGAATGTTTTTTATGAATAAAAAATATTCAAACTCCAATGCAATCGGTGATAGAATGGTGTTTCATTTACTCACGCTTTTACACCATATTGGCTATAGAAATGCAGTACTTGCTATTTAGTTGTTTCGTCGCGATTGATCGGTGTCGTGAACGATTCGGTTTTCTCACTGAGTTGCATCGACTTGTATTTTCTTACGACTGAATTGCTTCAATGTTTAGGGCTTCAACTTTTAGGCCAAATCTTCTATCATAAATAAAGATCATTCGACGAAAGGGCTAAGCTAAAAGTAATTCGACCGATTTCAGTTTCGCCGAATGCCATATGGCTAAAGTTATCCAACCGAATTGAACGATTTCCCAAAACGTTTGTTAGTCCGAGAACTGTTTTAACGGACGCTTCTCGGCAGTCGGCTTCTCGGTTGAAGGCACGGAGTAACATTAGGAGGATACGACGAACATAACGTTCGGTCGTAGTGAACAAGACATTTGACCAAAAAAGTCGTGATGGCAAAAACTGTTGGCAACTGCAGCGTGGCTCGACATCGCGCATCTTTGTTTGAGAGCGCATCACTTTGGAATAAGGAAGCAAGACCACACAGGAAAAAAAACCCTGATTAATGCACCTAGCGGTGATGGTGCCTTTCTCGTTCGTTCAAAAGGTTAAGAAGTATATATAAGAAAAGTCTAAGTGATTTTGTACTGTGGTTTTGAAATTATTATTTTGGTCATAACTTCTGATCCCATAGTCCGATCCGGTCAATTTTCAATAGGAAACAATGGGACAGGATTCTGCGTCTATTGCATGTAACCTGTTGCGAGTACATCGGTTGGAGCTAAGTGCAAAAAAAGTAAGCTAGACTTTTTCACTTGTTTCTGGTGTAAAAAAAGTATTTTGGCCAAAATGAGGTTATTATAAGAGAAAGGCAAAAATAAGTGAGAAAGCGTTATTTTTCTTTCCTCGCTTCTCACTTTTTACTTTTTACAATGCAATAATTATAAAATGAGATTTCATCTTCACAATACTTATTGCTCAGTTATCAGTGCTCTCTTCTTGTTAGAAATAAGTAGTGAAGAGTGATAGCTCATTTTCCCTACTTTATTTTTACATGTCGTTTTTGCTACTCACTTTGAATTTCTTATTTTGTATGCCTCACTTCTCAATTCCCAGTGTGAGAAAAGACGACAGAAGTAATAAATAAGAAATCAGAAACGACCTGGTATAAAACATTATGGGCCTTCGGGCTTTCCATAAAAGTTTTTCTACAGCAAACATAACGCCTTTACGTACGCCTAATGTACAAGAAAGATAAAAATAATTTTCCATTAGAGATATTTAAATAAATTGATTTAACAGTTATGTTTAATTATTTTTAACATAATAAATTGAATGAAAAACACTGCACCACTGATAGCTGAATTTCATAAGGACTTTGCTTTTCAATGAACTTTCTCTCTTTTTTTTCTCATTTCAAGTCGTACAGTTGTGCTTCTGCTTCTGGCTTTAGTTTGTATTCTTCGCGAAGTCGTACACTTTCTTGCTGAGTCTCAGAAATCAGATGTCAAATACTGTTTCCGAGCAGCACTATCCTATCTGGTGCCACTTTATGATGACGTTTGATGCTGCTGAATGAAGAGATAGCAAAAGCTTTTCATGCGGTTCTTGTTGAAAGGAAATTGAAATGATCTCTGGGTATGACTGCATTTTCAGTGACAGCTTGTGATATTTTTTTCTGGACTGATTTCTTAAGCAGGGAGGATACTAAACCGTTACGATAACATACATGCAACAAATACATTTGAATCAATTCGTTTTGTTGCGAACTTTTATAGAGTCGAGACATCAAACCTTATCGGAATAGGCAGGTTAGGTCAGGTCTGGGAAATCTTTCGAGTTGGAACTTTTATCATATCATATAGGTAAAGCATTATGCTGACCACACGATGTACAAATACATACAATTTCATTTATTGAACGGCTACTCAGTCATGCACTTATTACAGCGAGTTTTTTATTTACCCGACGTTTCGACACGGGGCTTGTGTCTCTTGTGACACAATCCCCGTTTCGATGCGTCGGGTACATAAAAAACTCGTTGTAATAAGTGCAAGACTGAGTAGCCGTTCAATGAATGAAATTAAAATGTACAGTCGATCCATAATCAGTAAAATACATGCAATGATTGGCATCAAGCTCTCAATTAATAATTATGGGATTGATGTTATCTGATAGCAATAAAAAAATTGCTTGCACAAAAGTGTAAAATATAAAATATACCTACGAACTAAAATTAAAATCTGAAGCATCCGTTGAATCCTTGGTTGAATCTGATTTTGGTTCAGTTGCTCAGATTGACTGACCGCTATATGTTGCATTTGATTATGCTTGTTTATTTCCTTGTATAAAAAGGAAATTAATTAAAACTTATCACACCTCAAAAAGCGAGCACATGAATGATTACTAAGATAGCTCACCTTGCTCAGGTATTCGCTCCGTTTCCTGTTAAAGACATGCAAATCCTCCCGTGAAGAATGCTCACATTTTTCCCCAACACTTGCACACCATCTGCAAACGCAAAAAATGATGATCCAACATTCAACAAATCATTTCATCGCACCTGTGTTTTGTCTTTTCTCCCGAAAAAAAAAATTCTCCTCCATGCAGATCCCCCCAAAGAACCGTACCTGCTGATCGACCAGCGGAGGCTGGACGCGGGAAACATGTTCATCCCGGTGAAGGAAAACTCGGAACTGACGTTGGCCTGCGTTAGCGAAGGCGGAAATCCGAAGCCCGCCCTCAGCTGGGAGGTGCTGCTCAGCCCCGGAATCGACCGTCACGCACAAAAAATCTCCAACGACGTGCTGGAGCTGCAGGAGATTAAACGAGACAAGGTTAGTAGGATGTGCGCGAAAACAAAAAAAAAAGCAGGAAACACGTTCACTCGAAGAGTTGTACCTGGCGATATATTCCGATTCCGCTTGGGCTTGGGTTAGACCGGTCCTAAGATACAATATTAAGCGGATATTTTATGTTTGACTGGATCGAGCATCCCAGCAGATTGGATGTCAGATTTTCTCACGATTCTATATAACAGCCTTACAAAACTTGTATTGCATTTATTCGTATGCAAAACCGCTACATTATTTTTTTTACAAATATTGCATGAAAACATTCAGAACTGTGTAAGAATATAGCATTCTCACTACTTGTTTGGAAACTAATGTTTCATATGGTTGACATATGGTCGGGGCTCTGCGGAATCGCCCCAGTAGCCAAAAAATACTCATTTTCTTGCACAAGATTTTGTGAAGCAGATCTAATTGATCACAAATCGTATCAGATTTCCTTTCACCCTATAATTAAGGATATCCAAAGCGAAATGGACGAATGAATTGATTTTTATTTTCATTTTATGAACAAAATATCACAAAGTCAGTTCAAAAGGCGCTTGGTGTGGTGTCGCTGAACCCCGACCATATGGACTTTGAATGAGGAAGCCTAAACTCCTGTTGACGAATAAATCTTCAAGTCAAGGACTTACCTATATTTCACATTTCGCTGCATCCAATCAGCGGATGGCAGATTTCAATACAGCTCTGTATCAGGTTTAATACAGAACTGTATAAAAAATTACCATCCACTGGCTGGGTGCAGCTAAATGTCAAGTATAAATAGCTATAAGGACGATTTATTTTTCATCAGTCGTTTAGGCTGCCTCCCAGTAAACCACATATCGTATAACAAACAGCAAATAAAGTCGCATTTGCGTCCATTAAAAATCTAAATCGCACTGCATATCAAACTTTATCAGTTTATTATCGACAAATGTTGTATTGAACGTATCAGATACGATAATTTTTACCATAGTGAAAATCAATCGTAATTGTGTAAATAAAAACTTATAATGACTTATATTCCTTGTAATGTCCTATATCAGTGCGAATGAATGTCTACGTGAATCGTAATACAAATTGTATTATACAATCGAAACCACCTCAGTCCAAGTGGCTTGCAGAAGTTTCAAGCAGTTGTAAAGATATAAATTGTGTAGTTTATGTTGGACAAAAATCCGACTCACTTCAAGATGTGCACTATGGTGCCGTGGTAGAGTATCCACTTGCAGATCCAAAGATCGCATGTTCTAGACTTGGAGCTGGCAAGATTATTTTTATTTTATATATTTTAATATTTAATCGTAATACTGTTCGTATGATGTCGGGAAAAATCGTGAAATAAAACTCGTATGTACCTATATCGCCTCCACTTTGGTACGTATATAGCCATTCTGTGCATTATATACGATTTAGTTGGTTCTTATATAATAACCTATATCAAGAGTTATAGATACCAAAATGTTGACTGGGCTCATATATAAATTCAATCAATGTATTAAAATCTCACAATTTTGTATATGTTTAATATAATATCCGTATAAGATGCTTACATGTTTATATCGAAACCTTACATGATTGATTTGACAAGATTTTAAACAAAAAATGTTAAATTAATTGTTTGCTTGCGTAATAATATACGACATCAAGTTTCATTTAAATTTGTCTTCATCGATTTGTCAGAGCAAATATCGCTTGTTGAAAAGTTCAAAAGCTACAAATCCGATATATCTGTTGAGAAAATCTTGACATCACTAGTAGATCGGCCTAATACCCAATCCGGTAGAAGTTCTATCGATTTAACGTCATGAAGCCTTTAACAATTACCAACCAGTCTTGCACAAAGGAGAAAAAAAAATGCGTGTACGATTGTACGATTTTTCTCGGCCAATTCAACCGCGTGTATGGAAAAGCTCGAGCTTGAATCTTACGCTCTGATTCCTGTCGTTCGTTCCGTGGCGGAGGTCGATTGCTGACGGAGACTGGTGCTTTGTTTGCCTGAGCTGGATTGGAATTGGACTTTTTTTTTCGCTCGCTGTGCATCTTTCCTTTCTCCTGGTTGGGAACGTTTGGTTCCGGAACTGGGATAGGGCTCTGTGTCAATTGGACGAGGGCGCCTATTCTAGTCAATCGAATTTCGTAGTTTTATTTTTTTAAATTTTGATCAGACGCTTGCTCACGTATGCTTTCCTCTACACTTCAATATTAGTCACTGATCGTCTCATAAGCTAAAGAAATGAGAATGAAATTTCCATACAAATCTTAATTTTAATATTCACGAGTTTCACAGTTTTACTCGTGACTTTCACATGAAAAAATATTCTATAAGCCCGTCAAAGATTATAACAAACAGATTTGCAGGAAAACTACGAAACTTTATTGAACCGCGATACGAACTCAAACCAATTTAATTTGAACTAACAAAGGCCACCGCAGACGTATCGCCTGCCTGAGTGAAACGGAACTTCCAATACTGCCATTTCGTCATTTTTTTGCCATTTCGACCTGGTTTCAACGCTATTCTGTTCGTTCGGCTCTCAGAGTTTAAACTACATATTTGGACCTGTGCGTGATGCGGTCCTTTTATCCGGAGTTATTCAAGATGCAGTAAATTTGACCTCATTTATTTACAGTACTATCGCCTCATATTAAAGAAGCTGCACTCAGGGTTGTAAATTTTCGGGAGCACTGGATGAAGGTGATGTTTTTTTATATCATGTTTTTATTTTCTTCCTGCTTTGAAATCAACCTCACATTCCCGGAGAGGCAGAAAAGTAAACAACAGAACTCACATCACCCATTGCGCCGCGAAGATGAAATCTACCACAGCAAAATGTACACATTCACCCAGCAAATTGAAAAAATTCACCACGCGTTTAAATGGGCCACTCACAGTCATACGGTAAGGAGCGAACTGAGCAGCATGTCAGAGTGACTTGTGAGTGGCTGAATGCGAAATTGAAAGGTCGGTGTTGGAAATGATTTTTCGGCTGCACCCAGTCGCACTCACCACGGCGGCGAAGAAGGCGACTGCAGATTATACTGAGATCCATGTTTTTCACTGCATTGACTGTGAAATATTTCTATTGTGTATCCGGAATAAATTTATACCGCTTTTTATACCAAAGTTGGATTTTTCTCCAGATACAGGCAACTTTCCCAACTTCGGAAGTAGTGCGCTGGATTCCCCTAAAGATGCGCTAAACAACGCATCCATTAGTTTGACAGATAAAACTTCGGAATAAAGTTCGGTTCGGAAGTCCGGACTTCCGAATTCTAAGTTGGTGCTACGCCGACGATACCCTGGCTGCACTCATAACACAGGCACTTTAAGGACATAGTTGGAAGAGTACCACGATGGCAGTCAATATGGCACCGGAGCTTCTACGGGGCAACCCCACACCTCCCGCACTCCTCTCCCACCAACACTCGAAGGCATCGAACAGCATCGAACAAAAGTTTAATATTCAAATTACTAACCTGTTTACAGCATATTTATTCCTGTGATAATGAACATGTTTATCCAAAGAGTCCCATGTATTTCGGCTCGAATAATATCATAAATTAGCAGTTTCGTGCCAATTTATTAGCCGTTCGCGATTTGTTGGGTTTATCACTGCAATTCACTGCACTTCACTCAAAGGGCACTGAAAAATCAAGTTTTTACTCACTTCTCCGCACATGAGCAGCCCGAAATGTTGATGGAATGCAAATTAAACATCACTTTTCGAAATCAGTCACTTGTTCAAACCGAAAACTTAATATAAACTGCTATTTTTGCCCGAAAAAAACGATTAAAAACTGATCGCGGAGCGAATGTCAACAACGGCACCGGCAGCAGCAAACTATTAACTAGGGTGGTTCAAAAAATAATTTTGCTCCGCCACGCTCAGTCGATTATGATTTTTTAATTTGGGTGTCATCCGATGGTTTGGACTGGTTTGAATAGAGGCTTACCGTGCACAGGTCGTTTTAGATTTGTATGACAGTTGATATGGCGAGGTTGAATTTAACATTATTCTGATTCTGGCATTCCGTCATTGGGCGATGGCGAGGGGGGAGACCATATGACTGGATGAAATATTCAAGAGCTTGAACTCCATAGACAATCCATATTGAATGGACGTTCCAATAGTTGGGAGTCGATTTTAATCGAGGTTCGAGGATTTTAATCGACACAGCAAATAATTTTGAAAATTCAACGACGTGTAAAATTGCAGCTTATCCCATCAAACGAATTAACACTCGGTATTCAGTAAACTTTGATTGAATTTTACAAGCAAGCACCGATTAAATTTATTTCGATTTAAAAGAATAGTGAGATCGATTGAATGTTACGTTTATTTGCATGCTCCAAATATGTGCATGAAAATACATTTAAAATCACAACATATTTTTATCTGTGGAGCTTCAACATGATAATTAGGCTTCTCAGAAGGCATCAGTGAAACGTGCAATTCAACAAAATATGTACCCAGGATTTGTCTATGATATCTATCGTACCAAGGGCAAATACTTCAAACAAAAAGTGTGACATGGGGTATAAAATACTATTTTTGCGTTACGAAATCAATGGATCTTTCCTGCGGTGCGGGTTTCGTTCAGTGAAGTCTCTGGAATGTTGCTTTCAGCTATGCGGGTTCTCCTTTCACCAGCGTTTGGAGGGGAGGCGCTTTAGTCAGCGTAATAAAAGGTTCAGTTTCCCATACAAGTTTTCATATAAACTTGAACCGACTGGCGCTCAACCAGTTTTTGTTCAAATCGGTTTTTGGAGGACACTCGGAGCATGGGACGGAATCGAGTGAGCGTGGTGGTGCTGGGTCGTTTTTTGAACCACCCTACTAATATTCTTTGTTTTTTTATAAATACGACACCCACACTACTACAATATATGACAGTTTTTATTGTACCAATACTTTCAAAGCTTTGTTTTGGTACTCAATCCACCTTCACCTTAATTATAATATAAATAGCAAGAAAACGTAGTGTGCTGTGCAGGAAAACGGACGTGTTTAGGTTTTCGTCCCGTATTTTCTCGCCTGCTGTCAAATGGATTTGAAAATATCGTTTTTTTCTCTCTCGAAACACAGATTGTGGTTAAGACTGTTAAAAGTGTTCAGACTGTTAAAAGTTATATTGACTGTGTCCAGAAGTGGTTAAAAATAAAACTTGATTAAAAGTAAAAATAAAAGAAAATTGAGCTTTTTTGAAGTGCGAGTGTGCGTGATTCAGAACAAACCATGGATGAATTGAACACAAGTTTCCGATCATCGGCGAGAAGATTAAAAGTAGAAGAACGAATATAGTTTAAATGAGAAGTCCGACCATGATGGGTGTTCTAGCAGATACCGAACAATAATGTTACAGTGGGAAAGTGTTACCTACTGACGAGATGTTTCGAGGTGGATAATGAAAGTTCAGCAGCCAATTTCCGGTGACGCGTCCCTGATTCCAGGGACACTAGCAGTACGCAATTCGCTTCCTTGATTCCATTATCCGGAGGAGGATTAATTTGGTGAGATTGTTCCAATGTGTTTACTGTATTATCAATTTATAAAACTAAATACACGCCGGATATATTAATCCGGAAGTTAGTTTATGTATCCATTATCCAACTGCAAAGCCGTAGCGTAGAGTCCCAGCGCCCTTGGCGAAACCATCATTGTGCGCCTTTCTCTTACTAAGGGAAAAAGCGCAAATTTTACATTCAGGAGCTGAATGGTCGGAGTTCAGACAAATCGCACCAAGTGCCAATAAAAAAATAACCATTTTCTTGTACAAATTTTCGTGTAGCAGATCCAATTGATCACAAATCTTTATTCTTCTACCCTATAGTTGAGGATATCCAACATAATATGTACGAATGAATTTATATAAATTACTTTCAGTTTTCATTCTACGAACAAAATATCGAAAGTCGCTTAAAAAGGCGCTTGGTGCGGTTTTGCTGAACCCAGACCAAATATACATAAAATGCCGAAAACTTTTCACGAAAATAAACAAACGCAAATTGTTTTTCTCCAGAACCCAAAAACTCCTAAATATTTTCAACTGTGTAGGTTGTTGACCGGAATCGCCATTGTAACTATTCAGAGCAAGAAAAGCCCAACGCTAGAGTGAGTTTTTCAATGGTTTTGAGACCAGGGGTATAGCAAAAGTCAAAATCACCGTAGAAAACATTATTCTTATCGTCTTTATTTAAGAGATTTTCAGCCCTTGGCTGGATCACCTCTGCGTAGAAAACATAAAATACATACCTAATGTCGAATTCGTTTTTAAGGTCACTCCTGACGGAATCCAAGATTAAAAGTGCTCGCGTTTTCGGGGGCACACCACTCGATTCAGAGGCGGCGCACAACTGTCATTTTTGTTGATTTAGCTTTGCTGCGTCGCAGCATGCGTGATATAATAAAAATGACAGTTGTGCGTTGCTTCCGTATCGAGTGGTGTGCCCCCGAAAACGCGAGCACTTTTAATCTTGGATTCCGTCAGGAGTGACCTTAAACCTGGGTCAGTGCCAATTGGATCGTGTAGCATCGTGTTTGTTTTGATTCGAAACATATGAATATGATCCAGAACATCCAGTGCAATGGCAGTGCATTGGCCTTAACTAATCAGATCATGATAAATAAATATGTTTAAGTGCGTGAACTGATTTTTGTGGATAGTGGAATTTACTTTTAAGTGGATATTAATTAGGGGAACTGTTCCGATCACCATCTCACTGTGTATCTCGAAAGGATCCCTTGGAAAAAATATGGAGGAATGCCTGAAAGATATTGTCAAAAATTCAAGAAAGAACTACTGAAAGAATTTCTGAAGTAATTTCTGGCAGAATTCCCGAAGAAAATTCTGAAACGCACGAAAGAGTTTTTGGAAGAATTTCAAAAGAAATTTCGCATAAGAAATAATTCTATTCGGTATTCCTCAAATATATTTTTCTGAAAATTCTTAGCGGATTTTGTGAACGGGTTTCAAATGGAATTCCCAAACTACATAATTCCATCCACCGACCTAATTTAGGACACAATCGGTGAGGAAAACCTGAAAGAACTTATGAATACATAACTTCCCTAACAATTATATTCAAAACTGAATCTAGACAACAGTATAGGATTAATTTCATTTAAAACTACAACAACAAATATCACAAAATTCCCGGAAAAAAGATTTTCAACGCGCATTTTATTTTGATAAACAGACAGTTTCGTTTCTCCCTTCTGCTTGTTTATTCCGCCCAGTCCCACCCACCCACGTGGTTTTGACAGTTGAAGTACAGTTGGATTGGTGAACCCGGTGCGAAACCGTGAAACAACACAGTGCGAACCCGACAGCTTTGGGGTTGGAACTAGTGCGAACCTAGTTCCAACCTGAGCGAATAAAAAAACACTTTGACAGCACTTAGGTTGGAACTGGTTCCAACCTAGGTTGGAACTTTTTAAAAAGGAATTCGACATAAATATGTTTACTCTTTTATTCGTTGACTTACATAGATTTATGACTTAAAAACGATTTACTTCTCTGAATCGTGTAGTGCATTCACGTTCACGCCAAAAACAATAACAAGCCGTTTACAGGAATTAATCCTGTTGAAACCACCCCCCTGGCGTCCTATACTACCACAAGGGGTTTGACAATAGCCACCATGTCCACGGACGGTAGCTCATTACCGTCCGTTGTTATTGTACGAAAATAAACATTATGTGTTTTGTTTACTATTTGTTTTGGTTAAATCTGAAAATTGTTTTCGAAATAATTTGCAAGATTTCCATCTTTGACCATGGGAATTATGTTATTTGATGATAAAATATAATAAACTAACGAATTGGAGTGAATCGATAGGTGAAATCAAACGCTACACGAAATCATATTTCGTAACTTGTTCTCCCGCTCCGAATCAAACAAAAGATATTATTATTGTTTATACTGTGATGAGCATCACAGTTGAAATGGTCCGGGGATGCAATTCGAACAACATTCAATATTGAAATTGAAATGAAATAAATGGTGTGCAGAAAGATGTTTTAGGATTATATTTACATGCCCATTAGAGTGGGGCGCAGTTGTATGAAAAAACGCAAACTTCGTCCGATCAAGTGAGATCAAGGTTTTTCTGAATCGTTTTGAGACCCCAATCAACTGTGCAAAATATGGGCTCGATTGGTTGCAACCTCGCATGCCGCATCGCGTTTTAAATTTACATGGAGATTAGTATGGGAAAACGTACTTTTTTACATTTTTGCTAACAGCGGCTTCAATTTATCATCAATCACGTGACTCAATACGTTAGCATATAGTCTGGAAGATGCCGAAAGACTTTGCCGAAGAAGGCACGTAGCTGGAAGGTCTACAAAAAATGTTATTACGTTTTGAAAATTGATTGTTCAAACCATATGCAAAAAATCAATGTTTCTGCCAGCACTACCGGACAACCTATGATTATCGAAGGGCAAAACCCATCTTCCTGCTTGCCGGATTTTTTTTCTTTGTGAAATAATTTCGGATAGCTCATATTAGCTCTAAGGCCTTATAAGATCAATTATTTTGAAATAACACTCAGTTAAATTATTGGTTTACGTAGTACGGCAGTGCTGGCAGAATAAACGATTTTTTGCATATGGTTTGAACACTCAATGTTCGAAGCGTTATAACTTTTTTCGTGGACGTTCCAGCAACGTGCCTTCTTCAGCAAAGTTTTTCGGCATCCTTTGGGTTATACTTTAACGCAATGTGCCACTTGGTTTACGATGAACTGAAACCTCTAGTTGTAAAAATGCAAAAATATACGTTCTCCCATACTAATTTCCATACAAACTTCAAACGCGATGCGGAAAGCGGGGAAGCAACCAATCGGTCCCAAATTCTGCACAGTTGTTCAGGACCCAGAATGGCTTCGAAAAACCATTGATTTGAAAAAATGATCATGACGCCCCACTCTAATGCCCATAATAGCTGGTATTATTTTTGAATAATTTGAAAATATGTAGCCAACAATAGTTTGGATAAAATGTAGTTGCTTGTAAACGCACGATTCGGGAGAAGAACTTTTCAAAATGTATGCTGGACATATTCATGAAGATGTTCGCTACGCTGAAAAGCATGTCTTGCCACGGGGTTGGTTGAAACTCATGGAAAAAGGTCAACTGGATTAAGCGTGCACAAACCGAAAATGTCAGAATGCCCAAAACTGTCAGAATTTCCAAAAATGTCAAATTCACGTTTACTACGGCGCATCTGTATGGAGTTGACAGCTGCGCTATATTCCTGTTTGAGACACCATTGCGTCTAGTTGGGTTAATAAAACCCAGCTCTAAAGTGATTGATGTTCGTAATCACTGTCAGTCCTAACCAGATAATGAAAAGTTTAAATCTGTTGTGGTTTGGTTGATCATTTGAAGAAACTAATAATCTTAGGTAGGTCGATATTAAAAATCAAATCTGGAATGAGTCAATCGATGGTCGGAATCACTATGAAACCTTATTGGATTAAGTGGGTTGGTAAGGTTGGTGAATGAAATCGCCATCGAATATATTCGAATCAAGAAAAAACAACTCCGGAATGGGTCTGACAGTGGTTTGGAACCACTACTTGACCTAGTTGGGACAATAAAACCCATATCTGCAGTAAGGTACCTAATACACCCAACCGGCGGATGTTAGATTTTCTAACAATTCTGTATAAGAATCTACCAAACCCTGTATAAAAACTGGGCATATGCGAAAATGTTAGATTCTTATACAAGTATTGTATAAGAATCTAAGAATTTTGTAAGCTTTTCTAACAATATTTGTTTGATAGCTTACATTTTTCGCATAAGAATCTAACAATTTCGCATATGCCCAGTTCTTATACAGGTTTTGTTAGATTCTTATACAGAATTGTTAGAAAATCTAACAACCGACGGTTGGGTGAGAAACGTAAAACAATCCAACTCAGGATCAATCTGCAATAAATTGTTACTAGAAGAAAAGGAGAATAATCTGTAATGAACATTCTTATCCAATCTTATGCACACTAACATTTTTAACAAAGCTAAGGGGTCGTACACTTATTACGTAAGCAATTTTTCTGGGTTTTTCGACCCCCTCTCCCGCCATGTAAGATTTTTTTCATACAAATGATTTTTTTATTTATATGGAGCGTAAGATATTGAGCGACCCCTCCTCCCCCATAAATGCTTACGTAATATGTGTACGGCCCTGTAGGAAATAGAATAGTTAATTCGATAATAAAATGATTTCATTCAGTGATATTAGAAGAATATAAGTTGGAAAATATTGGGTGTTACATTTCAAATATGTTTGACAATTTATTAGAGTGTCAGTAAAAACATATAGCCTTGCTAGTTCTCGAACATTCTCTAAGCTTCGAGTTGATGAAATTCGAGAGAGAGCAAAATACGATGGTTGAGGGAAGAGCGCAGAGAATGATCCGCCGGCGTACTTCAGCAAGCATTGGAGGCAAAGTCCTCAGTTTTGTGACTAACGATGATGGAAACAGACGTTAAAGAAAAGTGTTGAAAAAATAAGAAATGACAAAAAATAAAAAAATTGCTCTGAGAAATGCTTGTGTTATTTAATTAATGAAAATGGAAAACCCGACAGGCCCCTAACTTTTAGGTACCGAATTCTCTGTATGTAAATCCATGTAATTTGGACTACATGAAGTAGTTCTGAATAATATATCTCAAATCTACACAATCTTATACCACTACTTCCTGGTGTCAGTCATTATTGCAAAGGATCTTCCGGAATTTTGTCAATCGGTTGTTGTAGTTCTTGAAGGAATTCAAATAGAAAAGGTGAATATCCTATGCGGTATTTATTTCCCACGTATATTAAACATTACGGTTATGGTAGTCCCTCGAAGGCCGTAATAGTGGACAAAAATTTAACTAATTGGATCCACACAATATGGGTATCAAACTTCATGATTTTCAAATAACTTTTAAAATATGATACACTCAGAATTGTTTCTTGTTTAAAAAACACCCGGTTTCGAGAGTCCCTGAAAACCAGGAGGAGCCAGCAAAAAAGAAATATTTTTACCTTTTTGATTCGATAAAGTTATTAAATTACTCCTGAGTAACAAAATTGTTCTATTCCTCATATATTGAGCATTGATTTTGCCGCCTCCTGAAGACTGGCGCCCGTGGCAGGGGCCAACCTGGCCAACCACACGCTACGGCGTTGTCCAACTGATAATGGTAGCATAAACAGGCGGGGCTTATTGTAAGCGAAAGTGACCTCGGACTGGTCATGAAGTACCAGGCAGTCTGAAACGGGTCACTGGAACTGCAGTAGAGCTAAAACTTTCTAACTTCCGGATTAAATCTGACTGTAATACAGCCAGCTTTCTTCTATAACATCACTGCCAGCCAGTGGGGGTTAGTTTGGACACAAACACACAAA
The DNA here is from genome assembly GCF_024139115.2 of Armigeres subalbatus. Classification (NCBI taxonomy): domain Eukaryota; kingdom Metazoa; phylum Arthropoda; class Insecta; order Diptera; family Culicidae; genus Armigeres; species Armigeres subalbatus. Next base: position 255,980,145 of record NC_085141.1, read on the forward strand.
CATATTATAATATGAATAGCAGTATGAATATCCAACCCGAGAAGCACAATTCAGACAAAAATGGTTGCAACAACTCGATTGTGACTAAATCTGGTTACATATGAGAGGCAGTAACCTATGTGGAACATATGTGCTGCTAGGGAACTTCAGTATTGTGCAAAACAAGAAGGACCATTGAGTTGTTTTTAAGTGTAGTCAATATTCCTAGAATCATGATTAGAATTTACAATTCACTTTGTTTCCACAAATGCTTAAATTCGATACCAATAGTGGGAGATAGGAAGACTTGATCAACACCTGTTTTACCGAGAATAAAGAAGTTTTGTTCTAGCGCATTTTATAATATAGATTTGCTTTACTAATGATTGTTACGTGATGAGTTATATTTGGGAATAACAATCGTATTGATTCTGCGGGACGGTTTGTTTGGTTAGTCCCTTTTAAAGATTTTTTTAGTGGTCACGCAAATTTTTAACAACTTCTTTTAATAATGACCAAATGCTATATTTTGGTACAGCACAAAGTCAAAAGTATGCTAAAGGATCCGTACTGGTCAAAATGACAACATTCAATCACAATCTTATTTGGGATTTAAATTGTTGCGTACGTCAATATAGGGACACTTGATCCCTCATTTGTCATCTATTCAAAATTTTGCGATAAAAAAATAAAAAAATGTTCTCAGACAGCTCGTTGGCTCGAAAAAATATTAATTGGGTAGATATCATAGAAAGGGGATCAACTCTTCCCAAATTCTAAGATTGTTCATGCAAAAGGAAAATGCGTATTTTTGAGGAAAAATATTGTAAAAATCAGAAAGCATCTTTCTACTTTTATTGAAGCAAGTCCTAAAAGAGAGATCAATTCCACCCGAATATTTTTTTTCAAATTAGATTTTTGACAGCATGTACTACGAAAAATCTATAATGTATCAATAACAACAACAATTCACAGACTGTCACACATCAATAAAGATGAATTATATACTACTTAGAGAGTCTGTTCCAAAACCGCGTAAATTTATTCATTTTTAGCTGTGATGCATCGGAAATGAGAAAAGCGGATCAAGTCTCCCGCTCCCCTATTGCTAATATAGAACGAAAAAATTGATTTGGTCATTTGAGGCCAGTTTCCAATGGATTACTTTGGAGGAACAAGACCATTTGTGCAACAGGTGCTACAATGATTTTGGGTTCTGATATCGATTTATAGAAATCTTTCAAAATAATATTAGTAGAGGAAAAGATTTGACATATTGCTGGACTTCTATTGCCAAAAAGTTATTATCAAATTTACTGTGTCTGACACTCTGACCCACAACAGCATAACTCCTGAACTGGTAAAGAGACCGTATCATAGGTCCCAAAATGTGATCTAAAGTTTGAGATCAATAAGGGCAGAATGCTGTACGAACGAGATATAACAAAAAATGGCAACATTAGTGCAAATCGCAGTCCAAAGTCCAAATAGTCCAAAGAAGGCTACAACAATGACCGCCCGACTCACTTTGCATTTCTACGGCACAAATTCCATTCGTCGAAGGCGCGCCACGTTCTTACCCCAAGTGGCTCCCCATCAAATAACAATGGCTTGTGGCGCCAGTGAACAGTTGAAAATCATTTTTCCATGCGTGCTGAAGGAGAGTCAAAATGAAAAACTGTTCGCTTGAAAGCATACCTAAAGTAGTTTTGAAATTTGATTCTGGGTCAGCTGGCCGCAAATGCTAGTATACAACAGCAAGTGGCCATTGCTTGAAGCTGGGGAATTAGCGGTGAAGGGCCGCGTTTGCATGTTGGAGAGCTTGATGGTGGGGAACGGTTGGCGACGCATGTTGGAGATCTTGATGCATCGGCGGAAAGGCATTTCAAGATGGCGGGTATGGCTTTGGCAGGGATCCGAACAATAGACGTCTTCAGATAATAGGTTTTTTGTCGCTGTGCCTCTGTCGGTGTCTGTTGGAGGTACCGTATGGCCGTTACGCTAGGAATGGGGTTCTCTAGCTAGATCAGCAATGATCGTATAACTCCTCAGCTCTGTGCGCGTGTTTGTTGTGTTTCTCTGGTTCCCACCAGTCTGTCGTTCCACTTGTGGACCAGCCAAGTGGCATTGATGGTGATGATCGGATTTTGCTACCGCTTTCTAGCTAAACTATAAGTAATTACCTTTTTCTTGCACATAACTTTCACAGTATTGTTTTCTTAGTTTTTAGTCGGCATTTTTTCGTAATAGGCTATAAGAAACATTACATTCACAATTTAGGTGAGGTTATTTTATGTTTACAGTTAACTTCTCTAACAGTCCTATGACCCGTAACGCTGGGTAGACACCTTTATATGGTGTGTTACGGGATAAGATCTACCACGGTTACATTGCCAGCGATAGGCAAATCCTGACCCAACGAATACCTTCCTCATTATCCAACTCCGTGGTATTTATGAGGGCGTCGCTAAGTCGGTGGCCTCTCGTTAAGTAAGTACCACATCAACACTTACATCAACAGTAAGTACCACATACGGTGAAGATGGGCTTGGCCAGGAGTAGTAATCAAGGACCACTCCGCTTCTTGATTTCTGATAGCATTCTAGATAAGGATCTCAAAAGTAAAACATGAGTATCACTAGTGTCCAATCTATGAATTACACCGTAACAATGCTAATGCTAAAGTTCACTTCTCTAACAGTCCTATAGTGTTGTAGCTTTTGCTGCACTATTTTTGACCGTACTACTAGTATTAAAGACACAACTTCCACTTGGAATAAGGTACAATAAGGTGCTTTTAAAAACACACCATTTAGGGATAGCTTTAACAATTAATTACGCGACGTGCACTACGTTTTCTTTGGAGGTCTCTACATAAAAGAGAATTTTCATTGGGCTGAGCTATTCATATTAATCGAGTGTTAAGAAGAACGTCCAAAATACGAAGTTTGAGATTTTATATTTCTTCGACCTTCGTATCTACGTTCAGATCAAAACTAGTGGGGACCTCTGTTTGTTAAATCTTTTTGGACATTTACATTTGTTTCGCTATTTGTGTCACTGTTTGCATGAATGTGCATTGATACGGAACGGATGGAAATGGTGGGTGAATTATCTACTTGTCAAAACAAGTGAGCGATTGCACTCTCATTGAATGCTGTCAGTTTGGATGAATATGGTGGGACAAAATAGGAAATCTTCATCTGTAAATTTTTCCGATAGTTCCTATAAAAGTTCTACAGGAAGGTCCTCATGAAGTTCCTCCATGAATTCTTCCGGAAGTTCTTCCAGGAAATCCTCCGGAAGTCCCTCCAGTAATTGCTCTGGAAGAACCTCCAGGAGTTCCTATGAAATCCCACGAGATCGTTGGGAAATTCATAAAGAAATTCCTCTGGATATTTCTCCGAATATTCTTCCGGAAGTTCCTCCACGAATTCTCAGAAAGCTCCTCCAGAAAATTCCTCCGGAAGATCCTCTAAGAATTCCTCTGGAAGTTCCTACAGGAATTCTTTGGAATGTTCCTCTAAGAATTCCTCCGGAAGATCCTTTAGTATTTTTTCCAGAAGCTCCTCCAGCCATTCCTCCGGAAGTTCCTCCGATAGCTCCTCTAAAAGTTCTGCCGGAAGCTCCTCCGTAAGTTCCTCCAGAAATTCCTCCTTTGAGTATTTCCTGTGGAAGACCCGGTGGCGGCGTTTTTGGCATCATGCCGAAAGCCATTGCTATCGGCGGTGATGTGAATCGGCGTGACGATTTTTTCAACTACAAATCAATCTGGTAAACGGAACGAGGTTCAGAATTTCAAAAAAAAAATCTTTGCACGCATTTTTTTTGAATTCCTATGAAAAATTCTTTGGAATTTCCAAGTGGAATGTTTTGGAAATTCCACTAAAACTTCAGAATTTCTATGTGAAATATTGAAATTTTCACGGAAAACTTTTCGGTATCTGACCATTACTTTTTTTTTTTTGAGTTTTCATTGTTCACAAAAAATTATTTGCAAATACACGGTAAATTATCAAATAGAAGAAGGATCATTAGACCAAAAATCTTTCGGCGGGAAGCTATTTGGCTGAATTATGCCTTGAGCCGAAATGAACGTTCGGGTGAAACGGTTATTAAATAGAAAACGGTTTTTCTTAAAATTTAATTTGGCAAAAGCGTATGCCCTAACAGGACATTTTACCGAATAAGTTAGCTGGCCGAATATGCCGTTCGACTGAAATAGTCGTTTGACACAAATGGCGGAAAATGCCATTTGGCCGAATGAGCCATACAGCCGAAAACGTCGTTTGCTGAACCGGTGTTATGGTCAAAAATGTCAACCCGTTTTGCCAAATGACATTTTTGGTCAAATTATCTTTCTGCCTGATCAGAGGCGACCCAGCCAACTGCTGCAAGTCTCTTAAATAAAGACATAATCACCCTTATGCTTGTTTACGTACGAACGCACTTTCGAACGAAAGCTGATGTGCATTCTCGTTTACGCCAGCAAAATCAAATGGGGAAACGATTCGAACGAACTACTATTCGTTCGAAAGTTTCGTTCGTCCGTAAACAAGAATAGGGGTGAATAATAATAACACCTTTCTGCCAAACGGTATTTTCGGTCAAGTGACCAAACGACTTTTTCGGCCAAATGACCAGTTTGGTCAAACGATATTTTCGGCCGTATGTGCATTTCCTTAATTAGTATTTCCATTTCAGCTAAGTGACATTTCCGGCCAGATAGATTGCGGTCAAATGATAAATTCGGCCAAACACCTTTCCACCATGTGCCCTTCGCCCAAACGTCTCTTCCCGTCGTTTGACCGAAAGTCGTTTGGCGGAAAGCCATTTGTTCGAATGCCACTTCCCGATAGCACATTAAGCCGGAAGTTATCTAGTCGAAATCCATTTACCCGAAAATTTTATTTGGTAGCTATTGTTTTGGCCGAAAATGCCATTTGGCCGAAAGTGACACACCGCCGAGGGGGGCATTCGTGTAACCCGGTAAGTTGTTTGCCCTTACATACCATTTAGCTGAAAATGTCGTTTGGTAGAAAGGCTATTTTGGCCATAGAGACCTTATGTTATCGATTTTCTATCACGCCTAGCTAACTTGGTAGATGAATTGGTCCTAATTTCAGAATGATTTGAAGAACTTAGAACATCGCATTTAGAAATAAGGAAACCCATTTGTTTGCCACATTTGGTTTGGACGTATCTGAATCGTAAACAATTTGCATGGCCTCTAAAAGCCGGACATTTTTTTCAAAGCTAAAAAGCCTAATTGCTGCCCATTCTCAGGATCGAAGAAGTCCGGCCTTGGAGGACTGGTTATTGTTCTTCTTCCTTTTCTTTTTCTTCTTTTTCTGAGATTAGTGAAATATTCAATTCAGAGGCGCTATTAGCCTATTCACGTATGGATTTCGAAGATTTTTTTGTAGCGCTTGTATAGTTTAATGTGATTTAAAATGCGCGAAAATCATCAAATCCTCAATGCACGCGTGATTGCATACAAGTGTGGGCTTCATGGCCATGTGGGAAGTGTCAACAGGCTATCAATCGCTATGTGGAATAAAATCCTGATACTGACAAACAAAGAAATTTTTAGAAAGCCCCAAAAGTTTTGAGGCAATTCTAAAGCGGAGACGAAATCTAAAGTTAAACTTGAAAGTAGCCCACCTTCTGTGATATTCTATAAGACTTATCGACCACCGAAAACAAGCTTGCATACCCTACTTTTTCTACGCTGTACAAAACCTTCCGTTAGTATGTGCTGCGACGATGCGATGCCATGATGAGAACACAGCGCGCTGCTAGCTTCCGCGCGGCCACAAACTGCCTGTCAGCGTGCGAGCCAACGCAGCATAGCAACTATAACCGGGAGGAAATGAAAGAAAAATAGAAAGGGATGTGCGCTACATGTTTTTCCCGAGCGCCATCTAGCGTTGCGGTATACGGGAAGGAGCTTTTATTCTTGTTCGCACATTTTTCATTCTGGCTGCGGATGCGGATTAGTGGTGCACACAATTTGATGAATTTTACAGTTTTAAAGTTTGCAGAGAAAAAAAAACCTTACAAACGCGTTAGAAAAACATGTGCAAAGCGGAAGCCTCGTTAGAATCGTATATGAAAGGTGTTTCCGCAGTTTGTTATGCATGCAAGAAGGGATTCTCCGTTGCGGAATGATTTCCTGTGGAAAGCGTGAAGCAACTATCGCAGCATAAATTGAACTGAAACTGAGGTTGAGAGCAGCCATTTATGAGTTTCAGAGACGGGAAAACTGATGGTGAACAATGATTCAACTTGATCTGTTTTCGCTTTAAGGAATGACGACTTTCAATGAAGGTATAAAAAACGTTGATTTTGGTTGAAGAAATTGGTATTCATAGATTCAGAATAAAATTCATTACTCGGAATGAGCCAAATGGTTTTTTAACGATATTTGCTCAATAATCATTGGTTTGATTCTTCATCATTATAATTTCTGAATAAAAACATTTAATTGGATTCAATCATAACATGCAAAATTTGCAGTGTTTCAATTTCTGACTTGTTTTTCTTCTCTTTCACATTTTTCCACCGCATCCAAACACAGGACAAGGAGCCGTACAAAATAAACACCGGTGCTATTTCGGAAGCAAAACTTCCGGCTGTGTTCCGGGTGCATCACAATGCGCGCATTCTCTGTGTGATGGAGCATCCGACGCTCAAAATGCGTCAGAATGCCTCGATCCTGCTCGACGTTCAGTGTAAGTACCTTTAGACTTCGTATGAGATAGTGCTCTGCCGCCTACCGGAGGCGCGGCAGCCCCAAAAATTGCAACACACCGAAACAAAAGGGTGACAGAGCGGAAAACTTGCCCATCCGCCGGCGTCGTGGCGACGCGTGTTACCAGCAAACATTCCAGCAGACGATTCACTACAAAAAAAATATTCGTTTCATTTCCATTGCACAGATACGCCTTCGTTTGCCATCACCCGGACGCCCGGCTTCGGCTATCCGCTGCGGGAAGGCATCGAAGTATCGCTCAAATGTGACGTCGATTCCAATCCACCGTCGACGCCGGTCTGGCAGAAGGACGACGGCGAGACCCCGGTGCCGCAGACGGGCGATGGATTCCTCAATTTCAGTGCGATCCGGCGGGAACATTCCGGCTGGTACAAATGCACCTCGCGGCATCTCAATTTCCAGTACTCGAGCATCGGGTACTATCTGAGCGTGCGATGTAAGTATGGAGCGTTGCTTTGGGACCGAAATGAGGGAATACCGTGCTGATTCATATTCTGAAGACATATTAATCATAACATTGTATGGATTCGAACTTGTTTGTCAAATCTTGGTGAGAACAAATGAAAAAATATGGTTTGTGGCGTAATAACGACAGCCAGCGTTCGAAATATAGGTCGAGTTTGGAATTTGAATCAAAACGGTACTTCACAGAATTCTCTTCTTTTCATTGGCGTAGCTAGAAAACTTTGTGATAGTCTGTGTTACAAAAAAAAACAACTGGTTGTCTAGATTTCATGAATAATTTTAAAATGTTTTAACATTCCCAAAACAGAACGATATTTCAACCCGACAAACGTTGTCCTGTATAGATGATTTATTAAAAATAATCATACAAACTTTTACTAAAGTTTTTCTTGATTTTTTTTTCAATTTTACTTGTGATTTCCAATGGAAAAATATTTTATAAACCCGTCAGAGACTATAACGAATAAATATGTCGAAGGAATGAAGAAAATCCATCCAGTCGTTTCTAAGCTATAAGGATACGAAAACAAGCCAATTAATTTTCATTGGAAAGTTTAACAATGCTAATCAGTTTGAAAATTGAAAAAAAAAATCTATCGATATTTGTGTTAACTTGGTCGCCAACCGACCAAGACGTGACCAAAACAACTCATAAAAACCGGAATGAAAGGCAGAAATTTTAGTCACTCACGTACTTATTTATTATTTATTTATTGTTGCTACATCAACAGACTAATTTGTCCCAATGATGGTGTGATAAAAAGAACTATTTGGGTGAATATAAAACAAAACTAAAAGTTATACCTACATTTAAAACAATTTACAAAAACATATCAGTCTTTACGTAATCTACTGTGTTGAAAAGAACTGGTAGAAACGGCGGCGCAGCGTCTGTCGGGGAATGTTAAAGTCGAACAAGGCTGAGGCACGATTGAAGTTTCTCTGCAACCCGCTGATAGCACCATGCATGCTGTAGTTAGTTCGGCTGAAAGGCATTCTTGGCATTGCGCCGATTCGTAGTGCCCTGGGACGGACGTTGACGCTAATTTGATCCAGGATAGAGCTACAGTCAATTCGGTCTTGCAAGATGTCAGCAATTAGAAGAGCTCGAGTTGTCTCCCTACGGTGTCGAAGCGGTTCCAAATGTATCAACTGACATCGCGATTCATAGCTTGGAAGACGTTGTGGATCCCTCCATGGAAGTTTACGTAGTGCGAAACGTAGGAATCGACTTTGCACCGACTCGATTCTGTCGGAACCGTTGTTATAGTTCGGGTTCCAAACTGCGGAGCCGTATTCCTGTATAGAACGTACCAGCGAGGAGTACAAGGACTTCAGACAATAAATATCGGAAAAGTCCTTTGTAGTGCGAAAGATAAATCCTAACGCTCTGGAAGCCTTGTCCACGACATATGAGATGTGCAGCTTGTACGTAAGTTGGGAGTGGAGGATAACCCCCAAATCTTTCACCTGCGTCCTCCGTTTCCGGGAGAACGTAACTTCTTAGTAGTTACGAAAATGGGTTCACGCCGATTCACGCCACTGCCACCGCTGACTGAAAATGATTTGTCATGCCGCCACCGATAAAATTCCAATCGGCGCACAGGTCTACTTGAATGCGAACTTATAAGATAGGGTGATAGAACTTATCATTTCTTCAATAACTGCCTCCGTTAGTAAGGTTGATCTGCAGACCACAACAAGAATTACTTGGAATGCAAACTTACCCGACCAGTAGATGGTAATAGATTTAGGTATCAGGACTTGTTATTCTGTTACAGCAATTTTTAATACCAGAGATTGTTATAAAACGTGTACCATTAGTAGTTGAAACAACAACAAAAATGGCTATAGTAAGATGGGGTCAAACAACATTTTTTTTTTCAATAACTGACTCCGATTAGAGATGTGCGCCGGTCCGCCAATCGGCGGCGGCGGCGTTTGTCAGAATTTCTGTCGGCAGCGGCGTTACACCGAAAGCCATTTTGGCCAGCGGTGGTGTGAATATTTTTTATGTTCGTTTCTTGAAGATTTTTTCCTGCATTTTTTATGATGTTTTCAAAACATCAACGGGAGAATTATTTGAACTTCGTCGGAAAATCTGATGAATTTGGAGTTTTCTGGCAACCATGCCGACGGTATATAACACAAGCGCGTAGTTCGCAGTAAAATTCAGGAAAAGTATACTATTTTGCCTCCACGGGTGCCGTAATTGCGCGTAACTGGTAATTATCGACGCAAAGTTTCTTGTAACGTGTTATCTCTCATCGTTTTGCTCGGATCGTCATTATTCTTCGATACCTTCGACCAACTGTGATTGTTTTTCATCGCGGTCATTATTTGATCGTATCTACTGTAATCACCACTATTTACAAACAATGTCTGGGGACGAAAACAGACCAAAACGCCATGCAGAGAGGACTGTCCACGATGAACAAAAAGGATGCAAGCCCGACGAGTGTTGGTGGCTTAACTCTAGATACTGCAATTGATAAGCTGCTTCGCCGTTTCGACGAAACGAACATTAAAATTGATTCTCTGAAATTTGAACTCAATACCAAGCTAGATGAGATTAGGATGGAATTCGAAGAGCAGATCAGCGCCGTGAAAGAGGAAATCGCTTTGATGAGAACTTCCTGCAATATTGAACATGATCAGCTTCGTGTGGCTGTCAATACGGCTCAGCATCAAGTTGCCACTTTATCTAACAGTCTATGTCGTCTCGAAAATAGAGCTGAGCTTATTGCCGTTGTGAATCCCTTTCTCACCGCTGAAAATCTATGCGACTATGTTTCAGACATTGCGAAAGCTATCGGATTCGAAGATATCAAGGACCCCAATATTCACTGCAAAAGAGTACGATCTGGAAATCTACGTGATGATGACCAATGCTTCATTCTCATGCAGTTTACTGTCGCTTGTCTGAGAGATGACTTTTACTTCAAATACCTCGCTAAACGTGATCTGAAGCTGAGCGACATAGGAATGTCTTCCGACCGGCGCATATACATAAATGAAAACCTTACAGCCAACGCCAGGGAAATCAAACGTGCCGCTCTGTTGCGACGGGAGAAGAAGCTGTTCAATGTTTCCACGAAATTGGGCACTGTGCATGTGAAGAAGACTGCCGATGGACCTTCGTGTCGTGTAGCAATCGTGTCGATAGATCAGTTAAGCCATATTTAAATTATTACCTTTAGTATGCTTTGTTATTGATATTTGTAATTGTACGCTTTATTTTTAATGTGAAGATTGTATAGTATTGAAAGTGATGTGGAAACCTAGTTATATGCAGCCTACAAATGTGCATTGCTTTCCTTTTAAGCCTAATGTATAACAACAATATTGCCCCACTCTCACAACACGTTATTCCACGAATAATTATGAACACCGTTTTCAATAGCAGTAGGCTAAATTTGTGCCATGATAATGCTCAAAGCATGTGTGCGCGAAGTTTCAGTAAATTTGAAGAAATTAAGCACGGCATACAAAAACAAGGCAGGCTCATCACGTATGTAAACATTCAGTTTGAATGTAAACATGTGACGTCACTGCTATCTTCGCACAAGCTGGACCGAGCCGATGCTCTACGGTCGCAGCCTGCTTATTTTTGTACTCCAACATGAGGCGATAAAACATGCGTCACATTCGAAGTGTCATTTTTCTAACGAGCCTACCTTGTTTTCTGTATACCGTGAAATTAAGCAAATGCTATTCAACTCCAAGGTTACATTTGCGAGTTTCACTGAATCTTGGCAAAGTGGTACTATACCTGATCGTGTCATTGATATCTCCGGCTATCGTATGATTAGGAATGATCGCGAATACAAGCGAGGAGGTGGAATTGCAGTTTATGTTCGTGATGTCATTTCGTACAAAACCTCATGCTTTATCATTTTGGACCTCCAATTGGGTTGCTATTAATTCCCAAATAGTAATCCATAAGCAGTTGGGGTAAGAAAGATAAAGAATATACATGACAGCTATCAGTATGCAATCTACGAAATACTCCGTTACAACGCAACGCAACGCAACGCAACGTGATGTCATTTCGTACAAAACCGTATACTCTACGAGGATAACTTCAGCTTCCCAGTTCAAAACTGAATGCCTTGCAGTAGAACTAAACGTAAATGGCAACATCATACTGATAGTCACTATCTATAATCCTCCCGACTGTGACGCGGCTCTTTTCATCGCAAATCAACTAGATTCGTTAGTATCCTGTTACGAACAGTGTGTCCTCCTTGGAGACTTCAACACAGACTGGTTACAGAATAGTAGAAGAAGGAGGAGTCTTGAAGATTTGTTCTCCACCTATGCCTTTGAAATGGTTGGAACCGAACCGACATATTTTTTCGACACCGGTTGTTCTCAGCTTGATCTGTTGGCAACAAATAAACCTGCCATATCTATTGGTTTTCATCAAGTTGCTGTACCCGGGTTTTCAAAACATGACATGTTACTAAGTTCGCTCGATATCGAAGTTGAACCAATAAAGCGCGATCAGGTGTATCGCGACTACGTCAATTTCAACGCTGACATTTTACGGAATTACATTGAGAATATTCACTGGAATGAGTTCTACTCGTCGAACGACGTTGATCAACTGACTGAATTTTTCAACTCTGAGGTGATAGCAGTTCACGACTCTTGTATTCCACTCCGAACTGTTCAACAGCGAAGGTACTTCAACTCATGGTTCAACGATGATATCCGGAAAGCTATTGTGGAGAGAAATTTGGCATATTATGACTGGAAAGTAGCATCCGCGGACACCAAGAATAATAAAAAGCTTGCAGTTAAGAAACAAGACTACTGCACTCATACGTCGTACCAAACTGGAGCATCTAAGCAGGGATCTAAACACGGCTGCTTCATTGTCTAGTTTATGGAAGAAAAACTACGAGTTTTAGACGTTGGGAAGCCCATAGCCGACGATGTGTGCCCTTTCGACCCAGAAACAATCAACAGTTATTTTGCGAACCACTTTACGAACGATGTTGGTAGTAGCTTCCGTCATCATAACAACCGATCAGCAGCAAATTTTCATATTAGATCCTTTGAAGTGGTGAACGCTTTCTGCGATGTCAAGTCAAGTGCAGCTGGTAGCGATAGGATCACTACGAGGTTTTTGCGCATTATTCTACCATTAATCATTAACCAAATTGTCCACTTGTTCAACACGGTAATCGACACATCAAAGTTTCCTTCTGCTTGGAAAAACGCTATTGTCATTCCACTGCGCAAAAAGACACATCTTAATTCAATCGATAATCTTCGGCCAATCAGTTTGCTGTGTGTACTATCTAAAGTTCTAGAGAAAGTTCTAAAGTCGCAAATCAACGCATTTCTTGATGCCTCACAACTTCTCTCTACCTTTCAAACTGGTTTTCGTGAAGGCCAAGGGGTAAAATCAGCACTACTACGAGTTTATGATGACATTGCTTCTGCCGTTGATAACAAACAGAAAGCTGTGTTACTCCTACTCGATTTTTCTAAGGCCTTCGACACTATTTAGCATCGACGACTATGCCAAAAACTGGAAGATCGGTTTTGTTTCGAATCACCTGCCATACGCCTAATAAACTCGTATTTATCTGTAAGAACTCAAGCCGTGCATTGTGCAGGAACTTCATCCACCAGTATCATGGTTACTTCAGGTGTCCCACATGGATTTGTTCTTGGACCTTTGCTGTTTTCACTATATATCGATGACCTTCCGGATACTCTTCGTCACTGCCAGGGGTGGCATTGTGCATCTCGATTCGAACGTAATTCTATCGAGTCGAACATGTTTGGCATTACGGGTTTCGATTCGATCTTGAAAACGACTCATCGTTCGAGTTTGCTCGAGGAGGTAAAAGATTAACGAGATGTTTTGGCATTATGGAAACTCGATAGCACACTGAAAAACGACTCAAGTCGAACGAAAAACACTCGTCACCTTTATAGCTTTCGAATGTTGTTCGAGAGTTAGTTCTTGCTGAAAGTTTTTAATTATATTTGTTATTATTTCTCTACGGGAAGAGAATAAATGTTTTATTATTGTCTCTTGAGGAAAAAAATGTCATTAGTATACCTACTTTTATAGTTTCCAGACAATATGCAATCTCTAATTATCCCGAAATCCGCGTAAAAACGACTTCAACTAAAATCGGTTTTTTTGAAGTTTTCACGTATTTCTTGACGATTTCAATAAATCGCGTAGAAAATCTATGAGGAAAATCTGCGTAAAAACGTGTATATTCCAAAATCTACGTAAAAATAGATGAGTTAAACAAAAAAAAACGCGCATGAGATGACCCAACTGCATTTAACTAAAACACATGGAAACATTAAAGTAATTTATTATCGAATCCTGCTTTAGCTTTAAATTATTTAGCTTAAAATTTGATCTGTGGCATAAACTCGAATAAACATATAACTTATAATTTGTGTCGTAACAATATCTCAATTTACAAAACATATCGTAGGGGGGTCCCGTAGCGTAATTGGCTACACGTTCGACTTATAAGCGGATGATCATGGGTTCGATTCCCAGCCCCTCCACCAAACCCTTGTCAGTCGCCTGAAGTGCAGCCCAAACGGTGGCGTTTTGGGGTGCGCGTCTTACCGACATGGCTGCCCGATGACGACTGACAAATTGTTCTTCTCAGAGGCATTCCTCTAACGTACCCGGATAAATGGCAACCGAACAATGCAACGAGCAATTGGATACACGATACGGACAACTGGACACAATGGACTCACGATGAGATGGACCCGACAATGATAACAATGATGTCTAAAAATAGATTCTATGTGGATTCTGTACAGCAGAATACCACAGTAGATCACGGCACAGTAGCGGTTAAGTTAACACAGAGTGCCTACCAAATAAAGAAAGGAAAAAAAAAACATATCGTATTGGCATAATGTTTAATCGGTTGTAACTTCTCAATAAATAATATTGCTTTTTATAGTCATTGAGCACGATTTGCTTGTTTATCGAATAACTGCCAATTCATGCCTTGAAAGATGCCTTTCCAACAGTCAACATGCTACACGCAGATGAAATTACTCTTATTCTCTCTGTTTACTCACATTCGCCATGCGCTGAAGGTTGTCTCTGCGGCGAGCGGGATACTAAACACGGAGACAGCTATATCTTATTCTCTCTGTTTTAGTAAACTTGGGACTTCGATCAAATTAAATGAAGATGTAGTTCGATTCGTGGTTGGTAAACTAATCATCTTTATTGTCAATCTTATTGAATAGGAAACTTCTTAATTCTAGTGCATCATTATTTCTTCATTATGCTTTCTCTGTCTATGGAGTGAGAAGCTAGGAACAACTATTTACTAATTTACCAATCAGAGAAGCGTAAATCGTAAAGGCAATAACCGATACGTAAACATAGTCATATCGAAGGGCGTGTTCACTTTGGTTGCGTTGGAGTAGGTCAGTTGTGTAAAAGAAAGAACATAATTGCTCAGCGCTCTAGGCGACATGAAATATGAATCCAAGGGATCGTGAATGAGTCATGTTGTCATTGAAGAAAACCAGCGCCTTGCTCAAGTTACCAGCACTTGTGTGGTATGGGGAATCGATAGGTGTAAAGTGACATGACACAGAATTATTCTTGGAAATGTTGTATGTCACCTAAAGGAATTTATTAGTTATGGAACGTTGTGTTCCAGATGAATTCATGGAATTGTTGTATTCCACTTGAGTGAATGTGAAGTAAGCGCATCTGACTTGCGCGTGGGAACATTCTGAAATTGAGCTGCATGTTTGCTCTGTTGGAAAACGACAAGATCTCTAATTTATGATCTTTGAAGATGAAAAGGATATTTAGTATGCTACACCATCCCCCTTTGGGTGAATGATGCAATGAAATGAAATCATTCAATTGTTGTCAACATATATCGAGAAAATTTCAAAAAAAAAATGTTGTTCCAAATCTTCTTTACAATATTTATTGATACACTACACTTTTTATTTTGTTATTACTAGGAGGGAAAAAAAATAAAATCAAACTTAATTTAAATCTAACCGAATTGCGCACTTCTTAGCTATTGCCAAGAATTTTTACCTATCTCATTTTTGTTTATTATTTTTTGAAGTTCAAATTTTTTTTTCTGAGATTAGGCTCGGTATTTTTAACACTTCTTAAGCTCTAATTAATCTATTTTTATGTACTAATAATGATTGATTTGTCTGTAAATGAATTATCTCGCAATTTGGTTCATTAACGTTTTTGACCCTATATGGACCTCTATAAAAGGAATCTAACTTTTTTCTATTTTCGTTTTTAAGATACACTAAATCTCCTATATTTATGTTTATTGGATTTACAAATTTATCTGCTAATTCTTTTCGTAGATGTTTTTGCTCTAAAAGTTTTTGTTTAACTATTTCATGAGATTTTTGCAATTTGTATTTTATTTCTTTACTGTAAAGATCAAAATTGTAAACAGGTTCAATGTCGTTAGCAAATGTTTCCTGAGGTAGTTTAGCCTTGACTCCAAATACAAGTTCATAGGGTGTATACCCATGTTCTGTATGTGGGGAGGTGTTATAAGTAAATGCGTAGTATTGTAACCAATCATCCCAATCAGATTGATGGTTATTTACGAAAGATCTCAGGTATTCATTCAAACACCGGTGATTTCTTTCTAACGAACCAATTGTCTGAGGGTGATATGCTGTTGAAAAAGTTTGTTTGATTTGTAATAATTTACATATTTGATCAAGAACCTCGTTTTTGTATTCGGTTCCTTGATCTGATTTCAATTCTAAAAATATGCCGTATATTTAAATAAAATTGTCAACTAAAGCTTTCGCAATCACGTTAGCTTCTTTAGTTGGAATTGGTATTAAAATTATATACTTAGTCAGTTCACATTGTATAGTGACTGCATATCTATTGTTATTACCAGATTTTGGAAGTGGACCTATTGTATCAATGGATACCACTTCAAAAGGTTTTGATGGTGTGTTTGTAATCATTAATTTCTCTTTCGTGTGTTTAGTAATTTTATTCAATTTGCACAATTCACAGGCCTTGATGAATTGAGCTATTGAACTTTTCATGTCTTTCCAACTATATATTTCTCGTAACTTTAGGTACAGTCTGTGCTGCCCCATGTGTCCTCCGGTAGGTGTTGTATGATGCTTATTCAAAATACTTTGAATTTCACAAAGATCACTAATGAACTTTGGTGGATTAAATATGATTATTTGTAGACTTTTCATTGTTTCAAGAACTAGTTCTTTAAATGATTCTTTGGGTACCCATTCAAAAATTTTATCATGACTTGATAATGCAATTTTATATATTTTCTTCATTTCCATTTCTTTTTCCAACACTGAAAGTGCAACCACTAATGATTGTCTTATGCTTTGCAAATGTGTTGTTATTCGTATTATTATGTTATTCTTCTGCGTTCCTTTAAAGATTGTTAATATCAATTTATTGTTATCAATTGTACTTCGAAGTTTTGGTATTTCCCTCGTCTCAGTCTGGTTTTCAGTAGTATAAATAGTGAGTTGATCAGACTCGCTTCGTTTTGTCGATAACTCTTGTCAAGTTGCTCTTTGTTTTGTCTAAGTTTTTCATTCCTTTTTCGTGTCATTGACCTTGTATTAACGATAAATATATTTTCTGTCTTTAAATCCTCTGATGTTTTTGGTATACGTGATAAAGCATCCGCTGTAACGTTTGTTTTACCCTGTATATACTCAATATTGAAATCATACTCTTCCAAGTCCAATCTCATTCTTGTCAGTTTGGACGTTGGATTTTTCATGTTGTATAAGAATACTAACGGTATATGGTCTGTATAAACAGTAAATTTTCTTCCATACAAATAGGCTCTGAAATAATTTATAGCCCAATGTATTGCTGTCAGCTCTTTCAAAATAACTGATTTATTTTTTTCACCGGGAGTAAAACTTTACTGGCAAACGCAATAGGTAAATCGTTGCCATCAATAATTTGAGATAAACTGCTCCCCATCCCACGTCGGACGCGTCAGTTGTCAAAATGAAAGTTTTTCTGAAATCAGGATACTGTAATAATTTTGGTGACATCAAAAACGACTTAAGAGCTCTAAAAGCATCTTCGCATTGAAATGACCATTTAAATTGTGTATTTTTCTTTAACAATTGATTCAACGGATACGCAATTGTTGCAAAATTTAGTACAAATTTTCGGTAGTAGTTGCAAAAAGCTACAAACCGTCTAACTTCATCACTACTTTGTGGCTTTGGATAATTTTTATAGTTTCAAATTTTGAATCATCAGGAAGAATACCTTTATCGGTTAATTTATGACCAAGATAAGTGACTTCTTTGTTGAAAAATTTGCATTTTTGTAAATTCAATTTTAAATTATACTTTCTTATACGATCAAAAACTTCGGTTAAATTATGAAAATGATGTTGTATAGAACATCCAATAACAATTATGTCATCAATATAGACAAAAGCATGTTCTGGTGTTAAACCAGCCATTGCGATCGTCATCATTCTTTGAAAACTATTTGGACTTATATTTAATCCAAACGGTAATCGTGTAAATTGATAATGACCTGTCTGGGTCGAAAAGAAGTAAATTTTCTAGAATTATTGTCTAACGGAATTTGATGGAATCCAGACATTAAATCTAGTGTTGTAAAATATTTTGCTCTACCAAGTTGATCCAGAATAGAGTCAATTCTTGGTAAAGGAAATTTATCAGGAAGAATCTTTTTATTTAGCTGCCTGAAATCTATAACTAGGCGCCATTTTTTAGTATCATTATTACTCTTTTTAGGGAAGATCCATAAAGTACGTCACGCAAAATTTGACGATTTTCAACCCCCCCTCCCCCCTTCGTCACACTTTTTGTAATAAACCTCTAAAATTTTTGTATGAGTCGTCACGCTGCTCGAAACCCCCCCTCCCCCCTAGGAGCGTGACGTACTTTGTGGATGGCCCCTTAGGTACGAGTAATATTGGATTATTATAAGGTGATATTGAAGGTTCAATAATGTTTTCCTTCAACATCTTGTTAACTTGTGTTTGAATTTCTTCACTTTGAGAGTGAATAGTTTTATAGTTTGGAATATAAATTGGAACTTTGTCATTCAAATGTATATTTTGTTCATAGAAATTATTGATAGTAATCGATTCATCAGGTAGTAAAAAATGTCAGAATAGTTTGTTATTAATTTTTTAAATCATCCTTTGCATAGTCAGGAACATTTGTCATATCAATTTCTTTTAAAATATCCTGGTTTCTTTTTGATTATTACATTTAGTTTTATTTACGTACATAATTTTATATTCACTTAAAGGTTCCATTTTCAGTTTCGTACCCACATTCTATACATTAATTTGTTGAAATGTTGTGTTCATCCATTCTATATATTTACTTTTGGGTGAAATTATTGTATTACCACAGAATAGACCAGGTTTGATCTCTTGTGAAAACAATACCATATCCTCTGTAACGTTTAAATTTTCAATTTTCGGACCACTTCACATCTTTGTGGTATGATGTAATTTCCATCTACTGTATCCTGAATTGGAATAGACACAGTTCTATTATCAATGTTGAAATTTAATAACCAATATTCATAATCGATGTTACATTTAAAGGACGACAAAAAATCTCTCCCGAGAATTCCATCTGTTAAAATAGGGAAATCTGGTTTAACTAAATGAAATTCGTGTTTCAATTGTACATTATCTCCAAAATCTAACACTGTCTCAGTAATGGCTAGTGTTTCTATTTCTTCTTCAGTAATCCCTGTCAATTTAGTTTTAACCCTGTTATCTATTTGCTGATGCGCAAGTACTTTATTTGATTTAAAAATTGAAATTTCTGCCCTGTATCTACAAGTAGAGTACAAACAGAATTTGCCATACGCACTCCAACTTTAATAAAATTTGAGGCGCTTATATTCATCGTTAACACTGATCTAAAAATGTCTTTCTTGTTGTTGATTTTGTTGTGAAACCATCCTATTGGACACTCCTCTTTGTACCTCACGATTTTGATGTATCGGTTGTGATTGACCATTTGGTTGATCAATATTAACCAAATACATTCTGTTCCTCCGATCAAATCCTGGGCGATCATTGTTATACCTGCCGTGGTTATTATAACCTCCACGTTGATATCTTCCGCTAAATGAACGATTATTTCTAGAGGAATACCCTCCTCTAGAGTAATTTCTGAAATCTCGACTTCTATTAAAACCATTTCCTCGAAAATTGTTTCTATTGAATGCGTTTGGACGCGCATTATTTTGTTTATTTCGAATGTTAAAATTTGCGAATTGCTTGAATTGTCAATGCTGAATTCTTGAACTTTCTGCAATGCATCTTTTATTGAGGCAAAATTCCCTGCCTTTAAAATCAATTTAGTTTCACTGGCGCTAGTACCATTAATCAAGGCATTTACGCCTGCCTTTGTAGTCATTGCCTTAGCAACTTCTTCAGGCACTTTTTGAACAATGTAACTATTTTTCAAGTTTTATGCAAAGATTTTCAATATCCTCATAAAAACTTGTAATTTGACCACGCTGTTTGGTCGAATTTAATTTAGCTATTATTGTTTCTGGAATGGCAATATCTCTACATTTATTTTTTACATGATCAATAATATCATTTATTGTAACAAGTGTGTCAGGAAGGCCACTACGAGCTTTCCCTGACAGTCGGGTTCTTATAAATTTCACGGCCATCGCCATATGTGTTGGCTGAATTAATTCTCCAAGTAGTTTTGCTGAGTCGATGAAAGCATCGAGCCCGGTTGCTGAACCGTCATATGGTTGTAGCAACGACGTAGCTTGGCGTAAATCAAACCCAGTTTCATTTGCTTCCGTCATTGTGTACTGTTTTGTTTTGCTGCTCTACAAGTGCTAAATGTTGTTTTTGTACGACTTTGTTTTTTCAAATGTAATTTTTCTAATTTACTTTTTACAATATTTTAATTTCTATATACCACTTGTTTGCATTAGCTATGAACAAATTTGAATCCTCTTCTGAAAATTGGTCTATATTTTCGTAAAATTTTATTTCAAGTATTTTATATAATTCGTCGCATTCCTTGAGTTTACTCCTTAACGTATTCTCTTTTATTGTAGTATTTATTGACTTTTTAACATATGTGTGCAATTGCTTCAATTGCTCATATTCATTCATTAATAAAATCTTATCGTATTCAAAACAATTATAAAGAAGATACACAAGAAAATAGATAAAAGGGTACATTACCAGGTAATAAATACTCATTTACTTCCTTATGCTGCTACCTTCGCCAAACATTCCTGCATTCGCCGCTCTGCTGCATGCACACTTCAGCTACTCTGGTCGGTCACCGTTGCACACTCAAACTCCCAGCCGTTGAAATTCAATACATGTAGTTTTTTTTTTTTCTTCTCTGGCTGTCCACAGCACATTATGTTTGCTTTCCTGATTAACTGTCCAAATTATTCCGCTTCAATCCGCTTTTGCAATTTTCTGTACTTCTCAGTTTTATTCATACATGAGTTTTTGTTCTCGTAAACTTTTGAAATATTCACTCTAGTCTTTACACTGTAACCATCATTATCAACGTAGTCAATTTCTAATGTATAGCTTGTTGCACTCGATTTTGTAAAGTTTTTATATGCACTACTGTTTTTGAAATTCTTTACTTCAATGTCAATAAGTCTTTCGACTCTAATTCTCTCAAGCACATCATTCCAAATATTGTTTTCCATTTTAAATTTTTAATCACTACTGTTTTTCTGTGTTGACCGGTTTTATCAGACTTGCCGCGTAGTGTTAATTTGTAATTCTCGTCGAGCCACTTCACTCACTGTGCTTCTTATGTATTTCGTATAGATTTTGGTACACAAAAATATCACTATAATCATAACAATCACTATCAATGTTACTGCGATCCATGTATTATCACTGGACGTATTTGCACTGGTGACGATCTCGTCACTGCTGAAAAATCCCATCTTCTATTTGTTATACTCACTTCGCGAAATGCACAAAGATACTTTTTGAATTTCAAACTTTTAATTTACCACTTCTAACTGTCTGGTCGCCATTCAGTAAACTTGGGACTTCGATCAAATTAAATGAAGATGTAGTTCGATTCGTGGTTGGTAAACTAATCATTTTTTTTTTTAATCTTTCGTTTATTTAGAAGGCTCATTTGCCGTGAAGCGTTACGGAGCCGAAATCAAGTTTTACAATACTTTTCTTGATTCTTATACATAGTGTTAGTTTTGGGGAACCGAAAGACTCGCGGTTTGGTCGAGGTTAGGGAATACAATAATACAGTAGGAAAGGAAAGGATTTTAGGGTACTTAAGTAATTACGATGCTGATGCTCACAAAGTTGACATTCTTCGCGATGTTTCGCATCTGTAACGGGATAAAAAAACTTTTTTTGGGAGACAACAACGAGAGGAAGACTTACGGAAGGGATTAACGACAGGCATTGAAATGGACAACAAGAGGAAGACATTCGTAATGGGGAACAACAGACAAGAGGAAGGGCAGACTAAGGTTACAGTCTTACATCAGCAACTTTCAAAAATTGGTGGACCAGGGACATGTACTCGAAATCAAGGCCCGACAACACTTCCCTAATAGGCTTTGGTTGTTTTCCTCGGACCCGGAGATATTCAGTTAGCGCAGATCTGGGGCCACGATGCTCCTCGCACGCCCACACGACATGATCGATGTCCTGATAATCCTCGCCGCAAACACAGAGATTTCCTTCCGAAAGCCCCACCCTGAAAAGATGTGCATTTAAAGTGTAGTGATTGGACATTAGACGACACATGGTTCGAATGAAGTCTCGTCCCATATTCAATTTTTTGAACCATGGACGCTTCGACACCTGCGGGCGAATTGAAAACAGCCATCTACCCAACTCACCATTTGTCCATTTCTGTTGCCAGCTGTTCAAGGTTTCCTGACGAACTAATGTGAAAAATTCATCGAAGGTGATTTTCCGATCGTAAATATCACCTTCCATAGCGCCCACCTTAGCCAAAGAGTCCGCTTTCTCATTTCCCGGGATCGAGCAATGAGAAGGGACCCAAGCCATGGTGATTGTGTAAGACCGTTTTGATAAAGCATTCAAAGCTTTCCGTATCCCGTTAAGAAGATACGCTGAATGCTTCACCGGTTTCATTGACCGAACAGCCTCCAAGGAACTTAGACTGTCGGTGAAGATGAAAAAGTGGTCAGGAGGTAGGGATGCGATTTGCTCGAGTGAATAGTGTATAGCTGCTAGCTCAGCAGTATACACGGAACAAGGCTCTTTAAGCTTAAAGTAGGCGCTATGAAAAACGTTAAAAACACCGAAACCAGAGGAGTCATCCATTTTTGACCCGTCGGTGAAAAAGCTTCTCTCCTCGCTAGCGTGCCCGTATTTGCTTGCAAATAATGGAGGTATGACCTCCGCACGAAGAAAGTCTGGTATTCCATGAACCTCATGCTTCATGGACAGATCAAAAGTAACAGAGGAACTGTAAGAGTAAGAGTAAGAGTCTAAGAAGTTAGCACGATTGGTGTATGCAAAAGAAGGGCTTACCTCCAGCGTAATGTACCAGCAGCTGTACGAGCAGCTTCTCGAAGTTGTCAATGACCAATGGATTGAGAACCTCACAGCGGATGAGGAACCGGAGCGATAATTCCGCGAAACGATCTGATAATGGCAGTACTCCCGCAAGTACTTCCAGGCTCATCGTATGAGTCGAATTCATACAACCTAACGCGATACGGAGACAGCGGTACTGAATCCTTTGAAGCTTCAGCATGTGTGTTTTAGCCGCGGACTGGAAGCAAAAACTACCATATTCGAGGACCGACAAAATGGTTGTTCGATACAACGTTATAAGATCTTCGGGATGCGCTCCCCACCATGTTCCGGTTATTGTTCGCATGAAGTTGATACGTTTATGGCATTTTTGTGTCAGATACACAATGTGCTTCCCGAAGGTGCATTTCGAGTCGAACCAGACCCCGAGATATTTAGAGGACATGCTATGAGTGATTGTCTTACCCGTCAGTTGGAGCAGGAACTTTGCCGGCATATGTTTTTTGAAAGACAACCGTCCCAGTTTTCTCCGGAGAGAATTCGATACCCAGCTCCGTAGCCCAAGTGGACAAGTTGTCCAGAGTATCTTGCAACGGTCCTTGCAGATCAACTGAGGTTGGCCCCAGAAACGGATACAACGCAGTCATCAGCAAGTTGTCTTAGCGAGCAATTTGGCATGAGACATTCATCAATGTCTCTGACGTAAAAATTGTAAAGAAGGGGGCTCAAACATGAGCCCTGGGGGAGACCCATGTAGCTTATTCGTGAAGTTGCCGAGTCACCATGAGAAAAACTCATACGCTTCTCTGACAACAAATTGTACAAATAATTGTTTAAAATTGGAGAAAGTCCACACGCGTGGAGCTTGTCGGATAAGACATCGACGCAAACTGAATCAAAAGCCCCCTTAATGTCCAAAAACACTGAGCCCATTTGCTCTTTTTTAGCGAAGGTAAGCTGAATTTCTGAAGAAAGCAACGCAAGACAGTCGTTCGTTCCCTTGCCCCTGCGGAACCATATTGTGTATCTGACAATAAACTATTCGATTCAACCCATTTGTCTAGCCGGAAAAGTATCATCTTCTCCAACAACTTCCGAAGACAGGACAGCATCGCGATGGGGCGATACGAATTATAATCCGACGCGGGTTTTCCGGGCTTCTGGATGGCTATCACCCTCACTTGTCTCCAATCATCCGGAACAATGTTGCACTCCAGTAACTGGTTGAACAGGCTCAATAAGCGCCTCTTCGCGACGTCTGGGAGGTTTTTAAGCAAATTGAACCTGATTCTATCCATCCCTGGAGCGGAATTGTTACATGAAAGGAGAGCAAGTGAGAATTCAATCATCGAAAAGGGACGATCCATGTCATCCCTGTCAGCAAAAGCATCACGTAACTCTTGCTTCACCGGTACCGAATCCGGACAAACTTTCTTTGCGAAGTCGAGTATCCAGCGCGACGAGCTTTCACGATCTTCGTTTACGGACGATGCGTTGCGCATTCTTCTCCCGACGGTCCACAGAGTTTTCATTGAGGTCTCGCGCGATAAACCTTCAACAAAAGTACGCCAATATCCACGTTTCTTCACTTTTACCAGTTTCTTGAACTGGATCTCGAGCGCGATGTACCGTTTGTGAAGAACGATAGAATCGTGCTTCCGAAATTCTTTGAACGCGGCGGATTTCTTGCGATAAAGTTGTGTACACTCGACATCCCACCACGGACTGTGTGGTTTCCTACGAACCGAAGCTCCTGGCACTGGCCGGCGTTGTGCTTGAAGAGCGCTGTCAAGGATCAACTGGGATACGAATTCGTATTCTTCTCGCGGGGGAAGTGCTTCTATCGACTGTACGCCATCAATGATGGCCTCTGCATATTTTTCCCAATCAATGTGCTTCGTGAGGTCATATGAGAGGTCGATAGAAACAGGTTGATTATGCCCATTGGAAATCGAGACTTCGATCGGCAAATGATCACTACCATGGGGATCTTGGACCACCTTCCAAGTACAGTCCAACGATAATGAGCTCGAACAAATGGAAAGATCTAGACGGCTATCTCTTGCTGGAGGAGCCACTCGTGTAACTTCTCCTGCATTCAAAATTGACATATAGAAGTCGTCGCAGAGGTCGTATATCATTGTTGAACGGTTTTCGTCGTACAGTTCCCCCAGCCTGTTCCGTGGGAGTGAAAATCTCCCAAGAGCAACCGAGCAGATTTGCGAGAGATCTCTACGAGATATCGCGTTGTTTGGAGGAAGATATATCGAGGCGGTACTGAGGTCTTTTCCTCGAATAGTCACCTGACATGCGACAGCTTCGGTGCCAGACATCGGAGCAAGATCGACTCTATAGAAGGAGTGCTGTTTTTGATCCCTAAAGCACCCTCCATATCGATTTGCCCGATCGCGGCGGATTATGTTGAAATCAGGAAAATGAAGGTTTACATCTGGTGTTAGCCAAGTTTCACATAAAGCAAAAGCATCGCATTGTAATTTGTTAACTAAAAATTTAAAAATATCTAATTTTGGAAGAATACTTCGACAGTTCCACTGTAGAATCGAAATCATGTTACCCTTATTGACTAAGTTAGCCATCGAAGGATACGAATGACTCGAGGAGGGGCATTTTCGAAGCCAGCTGCTTCAGGAGAGGAGTCAGAATAGGAAGAACAGTCTTGACCATGTTCTTCACCGGGTCGGAAGCATCAAAGAAGTTGAGGATGAGCTCCACGATGCCAGAAAGTGTAAACATTGGAGCGCTCGGAGGGTTTTCTGCTCGCTCTCTATGCTCTCTTTCTGGCTGAGAAATTGCAAAAATTGGGGCATCTGGGATTTTAGATGTTCCCGGAAGCGGTGGAAACTCTCGATCATCCTGATGTGAAATCACAAAAGTAGAACGTTTTTGAGTACTTCCACCCGCTTTGAATTTGTCCATGTTGGGTTGGGGCTCACTTTGCGGCTGTTTTCTTGGCTTTTTCGGGGGTCGCTGGCTCTGTTTTACTCTTTTCCTCGTTGAGCCATTGAAAACAAAGGGAGCCCCATTCCCAGCTTCGGAGTCAGAACTACCTTGATCGTCCAAAGGAAGAGACGAGTAGATGGTGTCAGAAACAACTGGAGAAGCGGCCTTCCTCAACATTTCGGCGTAGCTTCGCCGAGAACGCTGCTGAAGAGACCGTTTCTGGTGAATTCGCTGCTGTATGTACGTTGGACAAGCTTCAAGAGCATGGGGAGGGCTTTCATTACAATAGACACATTTCGGTGCCGTCTTGCACGCGCCATCCACATGCTTCTCTCCGCATGATGCACAGCGAGGTTTATTGCAGCAGTACTGAGCGGTGTGGCCCAGCTGCTTGCAATTAACACAATTCATCACCTTCGGTACATACAGCCGAACAGGTAACCGAAGTTTACCAATCACTACGTAGTCAGGCAGCGCGGACCCGGAGAAGGTGACGCAGAAAGAATCAGACGGGGAATAAATCCGCTTCTCTCCCTCCTGCGACACCGAATACATTTGTTTGCAATCCAATATCGCAACAGGAGGCAAAGAAACGTTCTTGAAACGACCGAAACCTTGTTTCAAATCGTCGCAGGTCATACTTCCCTCCGTCACCACCCCCGCGATCTCACACACTGCTGACGGTAAATACACCTTATATTCGAGAGTGAAAAGCTCACAGGTGGCAATGGCCTGTTTGCGATCACTGACCGTGACGCGAAGCTTACTGGACCCAACCATGTCAATGGTCGCGACAGACGAAAATCGCTTTTCCAGATCTTTGCTGATCTAACTGATATCTAATCGTTTGCCTTTGGGTCGAAAAAAAAACAGCGTATGGCCCACTAGAGTCGGGTGGGTAGGCCTTGTGGCGGGGGCTCGTAAGGGGAGAGGTATCATTATTCACGGGGGAGGTGGAGACGGTGTTGCTGGTTTCCATTTTACTCTGGGATGGATCACCAGAATGCAACAAAATATTATGGGACAAGGGATACAATGAACCCCCGCCGCCTTCGCCTTCGTGCATTGCGGAGACCAAACGTCCCGCTGCAGCGAGGCACACACACAATTATTTAATTAACACAGGGAGAAAAAAACGAACGAAAAATAAAACAAAAAAAAAAAACGAACAGGGAGGGGAAATGAGAGAAACAAAAACTTACTAGAGACAAATTAGAGTATCTTATCAACTTAAGGTGGTGAAAAGGGGAATAAAGAGGGGAAATTACAACTACTTAACTTTTTATTGCTGCGTTGAGAGCTGCCTACGGTTGCTGCGGTACGCACCGGACGATAGCACGTGGCACGAACGAGAACAACCTGGCGTATGTGTTGGTCTTCTCTCTACCCGCACACAGCGAATAGATGGCAGGAGCTGCGTTGGTGGAGATGATCGACTGCTGCTGGCTCTGGATAACCCAAGTGCACCACGGAGACAGGCGGTGCGGGGGGCACCGATGATGTTCAGCTCGATGGATGCGCAAGACTGACTCTGCGCAAGCGTGATTTTTTATAAAGAAAACACGTGAAAACTTTTACCACGGATACTCAATTGCGTCGCAAATGAGCTCCGCTTCCTAGTCTATAAGCTAAGGATCCTTCAACGACACTTTCACACGGGAAAAAAAACTCAGCACGAGAAAAAAAATCCGAACACGGACCCGGAGGTACAAGACCACGGCTGTCTCGCACGGTAGCTCGACACGGAATGATAAACTAATCATCTTTATTGTCAATCTTATTGAATAGGAAACTTCTTAATTCTAGTGCATCATTATTTCTTCATTATGCTTTCTCTGTCTATGGAGTGAGAAGCTAGGAACAACTATTTACTAATTTACCAATCAGAGAAGCGTAAATCGTAAAGGCAATAACCGATACGTAAACATAGTCATATCGAAGGGCGTGTTCACTTTGGTTGCGTTGGAGTAGGTCAGTTGTGTAAAAGAAAGAACATAATTGCTCAGCGCTCTAGGCGACATGAAATATGAATCAAGGGATCGTGAATGAGTCATGTTGTCATTGAAGAAAACCAGCGCCTTGCTCAAGTTACCAGCACTTGTGTGGTATGGGAATCGATAGGTGTAAAGTGACATGACACAGAATTATTCTTGGAAATGTTGTATGTCACCTAAAGGAATTTATTAGTTATGGAACGTTGTGTTCCAGATGAATTCATGGAATTGTTGTATTCCACTTGAGTGAATGTGAAGTAAGCGCATCTGACTTGCGCGTGGGAACATTCTGAAATTGAGCTGCATGTTTGCTCTGTTGGAAAACGACAAGATCTCTAATTTATGATCTTTGAAGATGAAAAGGATATTTAGTATGCTACACTGTTTACATTTCGTTTGACAGAACATACTCGATTAAGCTAATACATCACCATTCGAAATCTTGTACTGCGACCAAGGAATGTAAAATAACAACATTGCCAATGACAACAACATTATCCTCTCTTGTAAATGTTGGGACAAAATTAACTCGCAATAAACGTTTGTCCCAAGCTGCAACGTAATAGGAAAATTAACGCCTGTCACGCATTTTGAGAAGTAGTCGATTTTCGATAATGTTTTTGGTTAAATTAGTATCAGTTATCATAGATTAGACCTAAACTTAACAATCTGTTGATATGATTTGCGTTTCACTTCTAAAATAAACAAGTTATCGCAGTTTGAAAAGTTCACAACAATTACCTCTCCATGTTTGTTGCAAATAAAATGGAACGCAACAATGTCTTTATCCTCTGCAGATGGGGACAAAGAGTTATCGCTATTCTCTTTTGTCGCTTGTTTTTTGCATTTTTCAGCGACAATTACATTCCTTGACTGCGACTGAATGAAGTCGAACGAAATACATAATGCCGCAATTTTTTCGAAACGAATCCAAAAACTTACGAATCGAGTGATTCGATTCGAGATGCACAATGTCGCCCCAGGTTCAAATGTCCGCTGACGACGTACAACTCTTCTATATCCATTTGGATTCTTCAACTGCAATCAGGCTTATCAACGAAGATATTCAACGTGTCGTTTCTTGGTCAACTGAAAACTTGCTACACATCAACCCTTCCAAAACAAAAGCATTGTTGTTCGGAGAGAGTGCTCAACCAAGCTTGCCAAGCATAATCATCGATGGAGTTGATATTCGGTTCAGCGACCTTGTCGTCCTTGTCATAATTCATCACTCTATGGCGACACTTTTTTTGTGAAAGGAGTGGCTATTTGGAATGCGCAAGCAATGGATAACAAAAATATTTCTTCGGAAGTATTGTACAAGAAGGCTGTTAAGGAATACTATAATTTTGCATAGAACCATTCTGTAGTTGCTAGTACTTATTTGTTTTAAAACTGACATTTTATAAGACTTTGTCTTAAGTCATGTGATAATAAATAAAGAAAGAAAGAAGAAATAAAGAATTTCTTCCAAAAAATATCTAAGTTGCTCAAAAATAATCATTTGAAAATTATTTTCAGATTTTCCATGGCAACTATTTTGATGTTTTGAGATTTCTTCGGAATTCCCAAGAAACCCTCTGATGAGTGTTCTTTGAAAGTTACACAGAATTCTTCAAAAATTAATTTAAATGGCAAATTGTTTGAAATATTCAAAGGAAATTTATTGGTGAAACATAGTAACCTGCGATTCCATACATTCTTAGTAACGTAATTTGTTTGAATAAATTTTCAATTCTTACCTATCTAACACCCAAGCAGAACAGACGTTTTTTTTATTAAACTGCGATAACAAAAGGTCATGGGCCCAGAATTGGCCATAGCTTGAGCAAAACTATGAACATAAACAGTGGGTTGTCTACTGGTAGCGGCACTGTTAGTGGAGACCGTGAACGAAGAATTCCAGGATCAGTAGTTGCTAGAGGCACTCGGATCAGCGGAATTGGCTTACTTCTTATTTAAAGGCTCCGTGGTCGTGAAAATTATACTACATGGGCATTTGTCATGAAAAGGATATTGATTCTTGATGGTTCATGGGCATCACAGAAGCAAATGAAAATGAAGATAGAGAAGTTAGCATGCGAGCGTTGGAAATTATATGCTTAAGATTGGAAACTACAAACTACAGCTTAGTTTTGGATGCAAAAACTGCCAAAGAAGCTTGGGAGAAGTTGCGAAATGCTTAACGCGTAAACTTGGTGTGCTGAGCAAGTTGACGTCGATAGATTGGAGGGTTGTCGGGTGTTGAAGTTTACGTGGACGAGCTCATGTCGACGACGCATAAGTTAGCAGGCATCGGATTCCAGGTTGACGATTCTTAGCTGGCGGCGTTGTTATAAATGGAACTTCCCGATCACTACGAGCCTATGATAATGGGTTTAAAAGCCTCTTGTACGGCTCTGACATCAGACGTAAATAATGTAAAAATTCAAGCTACTCCGAAAAGCGGCGAAAGCGATGGAGTACTTTAGAGGTGTGCACCGGTCCGATATTCAGCGGCGGCGGCGTTGGTCCAAATTTTGGTCGGCGGCGGCGGTGTTTTCTTCGTCACGCCGAAAGCCATTTTAGCCGACGGCGGCGGCGGCGTGAATCGGCGTGGTGATTTTTTAATACGTTTCTTTGAGATTTTTTTGCTTTTTTGTGATATTTTCAACACATTAACGGAAGAAAGTTTCGAATTTCGCCTGAAAAATATGATGAACTTCTTTCAAAAAAGTTTTTCCAAAATTGGAAATTTTCCAAATTGGAATTCCATTTGGAAATAATTTTCGGATTGTTTACGGAAACTACTTTGAAGTTTCGAGAATTACCAACAGAAGCTCTTTGGTAATCCAAAAGAAAATTGTTTTGAATTTCAGCCGGAGATTTTTTGGAATTTTATGTAGGGGAAAAGACGGCTTTGGCAGGTTTTGTTCTATTATTGGCAGGGGGGTTTTTGTCGACCAAATGTTATGAAATTTGGCCACAATATTCTTTGATTTGCAAAGAATGTTTATGCCAAATTTGAGCATAATCGGTCATAAAAAACCCCCCTGCCAATAATAGAACAAAACCTGCCAAAGCCGTCATTCCCCCTACTTTGAAATTGTTTCAAATTACTTCAGGAAAATGTTCGGAATATTCGCGGAAAATTTCCGTTGAGCTTCTGTTGAATATTTTTCGAAATTTTCTCAGAAAATTCTTTATAATGGTAGAAGAGTGCGGCTAGTAGAATGAGTTTTTTAACGTTAGCTGACTCAGTCTAGCAAAAATAAGACGTATAGTTTGGCATGGCCATCGTTTAAAAAAGAAAATTCTTCAGAATATCCGCGCTCTTTGGGGTTTATATAGGAAATTCTCCAAAATTTGAATTGAAAATGCTTAAGAATTTCCGTTGAGTTGTTCAAAATGTAGATTTCAAAATCTTTGGATTTCAACGGAAAATTGCTCGGAGTTTTTAAGGAATTTCGTTGGATTTCCAAGGAAAATTCATTGTACAGCAGACGTTTGATAACTGCAAGTCATTTAACTGCAATGCTTTTTGACTGCAATTCGATAGTTGCAACAGTTTTGCAGTTATCGGACCGCTGAATTTCAAAACGATGTCAATCCAAGTCGATGATTTTTTTTTCCTTGTTGGCTATTTTAATCACTGCGACCATTTGTTAGATCTATTGTGATTTATGCCCCATTTGATATAGCTTTGTCAAGTTGACGCACCATTGTAGAGCAATTGCATCACCTTGACTGCCAGCGTATTCCAATTCGGTATTATGGTTCTGATGAATCGTACTACCGTATTGGGATTTGTTCTCCAAACTTCAGAGGGTTCTATCAGCCCCTTGTTGAAGAACTGAAATCTCTTTCTAAAAATTGCCGGACAATGGCATAACAGATGTTCCGAGTCCTCTACATGTATGCCGCAGAAACGACATATGTCATCATGAAGTTTTCCTAGCAGCTTTAAATGATAACGGCTCGGACAATGGCCTGTTATAAGACCTGTATATGTGCTAAGATCTTTTTTCGAAAGATCTAAAATTTTGCGAGTGATAACTACGTTTGGTGTGATGAAACGTTTAGACTGCCTCTATTTTTGAATGTTCCCAAGATTTGAGTTCCATTCTAAGAGAACACGCAGATACACCACAAGATGGTTCGGGACCTGTGAATTGTCGAGATGAACCAAGTCTTGCCAGCATATCAGCTCGCTCATTGCCTTCAATGCCACAATGACCAGGAACCCAATACAGGTTCACTTTGTTACGACTACTCAAGGTTTGGAGTGACTGAACACATTCCCAAACGAGTTTAGATGTGCATCTTGCTGATTTCAGAGCATTCAATGCTGCTTGACTATCAGACATTATGCAAATATTTGAATGCCTGTAATTTCGGCGTAAGCATAAATTAGAGCATTCAAGAATAGCCTGAACTTCAGCTTGGAAAACAGTTGGCCACTTTCCCATGGGAATCGAAATATTCGTCCCTGGGCCAGTCACGCCTGCTCCAACTTGATTGTTCAGCTTTGAACCATCGGTGTAAAACACAATAGATCCTGAACGAAGATTTGGTCCACCATTTGTCCATATGCTTCGCTCAAGATTAATTACATCAAAACATCGATAAAAGTTGTATCTTCTCCTCATCCAATCATCGTTGTTTGTAATCAGTGAGTTGATACTTATTTTGCTTAGAATACTAATATGCCCTGTTGCCCACTAAGAAGTCGATGATAGCTGCATTGTGCTGCACAATCAGGTGCACTTCTATTGCATCTGACGTCGACTGACAACTGTTTGATGTCTAGAATGATTGTATAACATTTCACCGAAAACTATTTCTCGGAATTCAGTTTCGCGGGTGAACATTTCGTGGAATAACATTTGGCGGTTTGTAACTTTTCGCGGTACGACATTTGGCGGTTTGTACCTTTTTGCCGAATGACTTTTGGCGGAATGTACCATTTCGCGGAATTCACTATTTCGCGGAATATTAATAATAATAGCCTGTGTTCATTCAGCATTCCTAGAATTATTACTTGCGAGGTTTCTAAGCCAGGTTACCATTTTTTTTAATTCGTTGAACACGAGATTAACACGTTAAATCTTTTCTACCTAAAAAGCCGAAACAAATTTTTCGATAAATTTCCTAGTCCGGGCCAGATATTGAACCAAGCCTCCTTCAGCATAGTCTTGCTTGGCAGCCACGCATCTTCCCGCACGGCTAAGAAAGGCCTCCCAGAATATTTAGAAGCAGTTTTCAAAATTCCAATTGTACCTTATACCGGGCAGATACATCCATTTAAAGAAGGCGTTACCTCTGCCTTTGCCTTATACCGGGCAGACGCGTTCTTTCAAAGAAGGCATTATCAACTCATTTCGCCTTATACCGGGCAGATGCATCCATTTAAAGAAGGCGTTACCTCTGCCTTTGCCTTATACCGGGCAGACACATTCTTTTAAAGAAGACATTATCAGCTCCTATCGTCTTATACCATTTGAAGAAGGCGTTACCTCTGCCTTCGCCTTAAACCGGGCAGACGCATTCTTTTAAAGAAGGCATTATCAACTCCTTTCACATTATACCGGGCAGATGCTTCAATTTGAAGAAGGCGTTACACCGTACTTCGCCTTATACCGGGCAGATGCGTTCTTTTAAAGAAGGCATTATTAACTCCTTCCGCCTTATACTAGGCAGATGCATCCATTTAAAGAAGGCATTGCCCCTCCCTACGCCTTATATCAGGCAGATGCATCCATTTAAAGAAGGCGTTACTTCTCCCTTCGTCTTATACCGGGAAGACGTGTTCTTTGAAAGAAGACATTAGCAACTCCTTTCGCCTTATACCGGGCAGTAGATATGGTGGGGTTTCAGGTTTTGAAACTCGCAACCCGAATCGAACCCGAACCCGATTTGTTTGGGTCGGATTCAGGGTTGAAAAATTAGTACAATATCGGATTCGGGTCCGGTACGGGTTTAAAAAATAAAATACTGAAAATTATTTTATTCAGTTTTGTTAATTGTGAGGTTAGTTCTTTGTTTAGGCTGACATTTTTTTTCAATTTAAAGACAACCAGAAAATATCTAGTTTGAATTTTCCGGGGAAAACTTTTGTGCGGGCTTAAATAATTAAATTATGTTGGGTTTGGGTCGAGTACGGGTTTACAAATGCAAAAATTCTCGGGTACGGGTCGGGTTCGGGTTTGTATAAGATCAAAAAAAATGGCCTGCATTTCATGTAATTAAGCAGAAATCGTTAAATATTTGAATGATAATTATTCTAACTGAATTCCGCCAAATGGCATTCCGCGGAATGATTTTCGGTGAAAAGGTACATTCCGCGAAATGTCTTTCGGAAAAAAGGTTCATTCCGCGAAATGTGTTTCGGAGAGTTGATACATTCCGCGAAATGTTTTTCGGCGAAATAGTATACAACCGTCTAGAATGCGTTGCAGTTATCGAACGGCATTTGCTCGGCATTGTTGCAGTTGTTTAACGACTAGTGCATTGTCCATAAGAAATTCTTGGGAAATTACCTAGGCTGAAAGCAAAATACGTCTGAACTAGTAATTTGACCAAAAAAGTTGTTTTCCACAGGTCGTTTGGTCGAAATGGTCATTTGGCCGAATAGGTTATCAGCCCGAAATGCCGTTTCGCCGAAATGGTCGTTTGACAGAATGGGTAATTTAACCGAAAATGTTGTTTGGCCCAACGAGTCACGACATAAAGCGACATTCGACCCGAACTGGTAGTTGGCCGAAAAAATCGTTAAACCAGATAGTTCATTTTGACCGAAAATGCTGGTTGGTAGGTATGGTCATTTGGCAGAAAAAGCCATTTGGCCCGAAAATGTCCTTTCTGCAAAACAACTCTTTCGGCCAAACGGCATTTTCTGCCAAATGACCTGTTCGGCTAAACGACTTCTTACAAAGTTTAATTCTTACCAAACTACATTTTTAGTCAAATGATCTATTCGGTCAAACGACTTTTTCGGCCGAACGGCATTTTTAGTCAAATGCTCCTTACGGCTGTATGTTGCTTTCGGCCAAACTACATTTTCGTTCAATTAATTTCCAACCTGATATCAGTTTAGATAAACGTTCAGTTCGGCTTGGCTAAATGGAAATTGGTTAGAAAACTTTTGGCTTAACGGCCAGTATCGACTTAAAAAATAGAAAAAGTGTGAATCGTTCAAATGTCAAGGTCAAATACAGTTACGTCTATTTGAAAAAAAATCCCAGATATTATTTATTCAGTAATTGACATTATGCCAAATGCCATATGCCAAACAACATTTTCGGTAAAATGGCCAAGAGACATTTTTGTCTAATGACTTCTGTGGCCAAACGATCATTTCGGTCAGACGACTTGTTAGGGAAAACGGTTTTTTCAGGCAAACTACCAGTTCGGCCGTCTGGTGCTTTCGGCCAATCGAATTTGCCAAGAATTTCTTATGGACAATGCAAAGATTTTTTTGTTGAAATCCAAAGAAAATCCTCAAACAAGTTCGAGCAATTTTCCGTTGAGTTTCCCAAAGTCTTTTTTTTAATTGACATTTTGAAAAATCTTTCGCTGAAGCTTTGAAGATTTTTTTAAAAATAACAGGAAGTCTCCCGCGGATATTCCGAAGAATTTTCTGTTTTAACGTTGGATATGCCAAACTAGTCAGTATCTCAATTGATCTAGATTGCGGAAATCAACGTTAACGCTTCTTCCAATCACAAGATCGTACAATTATGAAGGATATTCCAGGTAAATTTTGAAGAGTACTCTACCGCAACTTTCCGCGAACATTCAGAATATGTTTCTGTAGAAATTTGGAACAAGTTCTGATGACTTCAACAACAATATCCTGATGAGATTCTCATGTAAAATCCAAAGAATTTTTGGCTGAAATTCCGAAAAATTCCCTTTGGTAAATCCATAGAGCTCCAATTCCGAGGTAATTCCAAAGAATTCTCGAAACTTAAAAAAAAATTCTCGATACTTTACGCGAGTTTTTTCTTTGTTTTTACGGGTAGTTTTTAGAAATTTCAATAACAAATTGTATTAAATTTTCAAGATAATCATTGGTATTTTTACGAAAAATTATCTGGTGTTTCAACGAGATGTTGTAGGGATCAATCAGGAAATGTTACGGACTTCTTCAAATTTGAATCGGCGTGGAAAATAATAGATTAGCGGCGTGATAAATTTTAAACGGCGGCGCGCCGGTGCAAAAATTTCGTCGGCGGTGGCGTGCCAAAAACTGTCGGCGGCGGCGGCGCACATCTCTACATGACAACACCAAGAACTAATTGGAATGCAAACTTATAACAAGGTGGAGTCACACAATTTGTTGCGTTACGGATGTTGATCTGCAGATCTTGACTGTGAACGGGATGTTCTATTGTAGCTGCTATGCCCCCACGGTGGCCAATAGAGCAATTTACCCGAATGATTGACAGGCTATCGTCCGACCTAGTAGTTGTAGAAGAATTCTGAGCTTCTTGAAGCGAGGCTTCTGAGCTTCTTGAAAGGAGGCAACCTAACCACTTGGAAGGAGGCTTCCGAACTTCTCGGAAAAAGGCTTCCTAGCCTCTCGAAAGGAGATTTCCGAGCCTCTTGGAAAAAGGCTTCAGAGCCTAATGAAGAGTGGCTTTTGAGCCTCTTGAAAGGAGGCTTCTGAGCCTCTTGAAAGGAGGCTTCTGAGCCTCTTGAAAGGAGGCTTCTGAGCTTCTTGAAAGGAGGCATCTGAGCCTCTTGAAAGGCGGCTTCTGAGCCTCTTGAAAAGAAACTTCTGAGCCTCTTGAAAGGAGGCTTCCAAGCCTCTTAGAAGAAGGCTTCCGAGCCTCTTGAAAGGAGGCTTTTGAGCCTTAAGAAAAGAAGGCTTTTGAACTTCTTGAAAGGAGGCTTCTGAGCCTCTAGAAAGAAGGCTTTCGAGACTTTTGAAAGGAGGATTTTGAGCCTCTTGAAAGCGACTTCCGAGCCTTTCGAAAGAAGTCTTCCGAGCCTCATGAAAGGAGGCAACCTAACCACTTGAAAGGAGGATTCCGAAGTGCCCAGGTGGCTTTCGAGCCTCTTGAAAGGAGGCTTACGAGCCTCTTGAAAGGAGACCTTCAAACTGCTTGGAATAAGGCTTCCGAGAAGCGTAGAAGGATGCTTCTAATCCTCTTGCAACGAAGCAATCGAGCTTAAGTGAAAAAAAAAAATCATTTTGTTCATTTGATGTTTTGTTCGTTTGATCTTTTGTTCCGCAGCCCTTCATACATTGTGCTGATTGTGGAAGGCAGAATTCAATTGGGATTTATTTTGAATTAAAAAATACACAATTATCAAAACTTTATCAATGAGTTTTGATTGAAATTGTTAAACGTCCGTCATTATGCATTTTTGTCCGAGGTATCCCCCAGAACCAGCGAAGGTACTCCCAGGGGTACATGTACCTCAGGTTGAGAACCGCTGATCTAATCGAACAGAAAAGTCGAAAACATGTACATTACATACAGTTACGTAGTTCAACTTCACTTTTAGGGGCCCTCCTTAACCGTGCGGTAAGACGCGCGGCTACAAAGCAAGACCATGTTGAGGGTGGCTGGGTTCGATTCCCAGTGCCGGTCTAGGCAATTGGAAATTGTCTCGACTTCCCTGGGCATAAAAGTATCATCGTGTTAGCCTCATGATATACGAATGCAAAAATGGTAACCTGGCTTAGAAACCTCGCAGTTAATAACTGTGGAAGTGCTTAATGAACACTAAGTTGCGAGGCGGCTCTGTCCCAGTGTGGGGATTTAATGCCAATTAGAAGAAGAAGAAGAAGAAGAAGAACTTCACTTTTGCGTACAATCCGATTGGGCTGCACCTTTGAGTAGAGAATAATGTGACCAATGTAAGTGATTCTGATGTACTTTGATGGAATCGGTCATGGTTTTAAAATTAGATCCAGGATATGATAAGCAAGAACTATTTTGAATATTCACATTAATTTGATCTCCTAAAAGTAAAAAAGTCCAAAAGATCAAAAGTCTTGTAAATTCGTTGGTCCACATCTAAACAATATCATCCTTATATCCCCAATAGCTACGCCAATGGCTACTCTTGTACTTCCGGATCTTGAACAAGTGGTACAACCATATTGATTTTTCCACTTTTTGTTTTCCAATTCCTCGGAGAGAAACTTTGATTAACACGATTTTCGCCACCCCACAGATGACTCCGTCGATGTCACTTCGGAACCGGTCGAACAGGACCTGCCGCTGTCCTCGTCATCCTCGTCCTCGTCGGCCACGTCGGCGGCCGCTGGTCTCCAGAACGGTGCTAATAATTTCAAAGGTGGCCAAATGGAGGTGGAACTCGGTGGCTCCGTCACGCTCCAGTGCCCGCAGGGTAAGTGAAAGATAATTTAATCTCTCGAAAATTTCTGCTCGTTTTCTTGTTCCTTGTTCAAATACGCCGAGCGAGGCGAAGCACCACTGCCGGGCGGTGTGTGTACATGTGCCTCTGCTGCTGTCACCTGGTATCTCGTTGGGATTGCACAATCGTACCGGTTTTCATTTTTCTTGCAGGGCTGGATTTATGACTGCGGTGGGACGGAGATCTAACTTAGAAAATTCTTTTGGTAAAATTTTGGCTTCGACTTGTATGACATTCACATGCTCAGCAACTAATCCGTATGTTTCTCTCGAAACAATGGAGTGAAATTCACTGCTGATTATAAACTGCACCCACAATTTGGTTGCGGGAATAGAATTTTAACAAAACTAGAAATGGGGTACTCTGTCTTCTAGAATTAAATGTTTAGGAAGAAAATATTTTTATGAAAATATCTGTCACATTTATATTTTGATATTTACCCGTGATTGGCTTTTTTAGTTTTATTTGCATTATACACAAACCTGTTGAAGTATCAAATAAGTTGTAATAGAAACGCGAAGCATCAACAAATGGTTTTCTGATACAAAACAGTTTCTATCGGTTTCAAAAAATGAGCTCAGAGGGTATGACATGGCATAAAACATGTTCTTCATTAGGTCTGTTCAATATTTCTGTGACGCACCCTGTAATTCGGTCCTGGTTGTTTTTCCTGGCACTGCTGGAAGCTGGGATAGACGGGCAGAAGTGCGGGCCAGGTGTGCAAGATCGTGTTCAGATATTTCCTTCCTGGCTGACTTTCGGTTGATATCGGTCCAGCGTGGCCCATCGGGATAGCTCAACGAACGCTCAAGACTTGAGTTCTCTCGTCCCGTCTACGTGGGGCATGTTTTAGTTTGGTGAAAGAAGTGTTTTTTTTTCGCCTCGCCTGCGCTCCCGCTCGGTGCTGCTTTGCTTCCATCCGATGCTCAACTTTTCCATCAGCCGGCGGCAAAATGGCAAACTAACGAGAAAAAGTACTATCTAGTTGAATTAATCTACATGCATTTGTGCCTGCGGATGAAAAGATACGCTTCCGCCTTGGTGCATACTTGAGAGGCAGAACTTTTCACTAATGCAGTTAATTTCGTTACCTTGCCGGCTCTATATCTCTTTTGAGGTCTTAGAGGGTGGCGACCGGGCCCGGAGCGGCCGAGGGAGGGCGGACTTTTATAAAGAGCCAAGTTTTGCAGGCCAACTTAACACGCATCGTTGGGTGTATCGGTGTCTGGGCTGCCAAGCTAGCGTGTGCTGTAATTTTTGAAAGTTAACCTGTGTGTAAGAGTTCATTAAAATAACTGACTTAATCTAGCTTGTTCCGGTCTCTGCCCGTAGGGGTGCCACACGGTTCAGCAGAAGGAAACTAGTTCATGTACAGATACCATCAACAAAGTTGTTGGAAACTTTGAAAATTTCAATGCATGAGAGCTAGCTTATATTATAATCTAAGATTAAGTTTGCCATAACTCTGAGGAAATTTTGCTTAGTCCATCCATTTAACCCTTTTGTTACCGACAAAAAAAACACCCTTACGTTACCGACAGGGTACCCGGGTACCCACGGACTTAAAATGATCATAACATAGTCAGTTTTTCACCGATTTCGACGATTTTGGATGCTACGGATGCAGGAACTTACCCGCTATTCGATACATGTTACAGAGAACCGATTCGGATTACCTGGTGCCCGGAATTCCGGATTAACTGGGCCAAGTCCCAAAGTATGTGTGAATTGAAGATATATATTCAACCAAATGAAGATTTCTTGCGTGATGACTAATCAACTTCGTTGGAAATTTAAAGAATATAACTTAACTACGTTACAGGACCATTTTATGAATTAATCGCGGAACGGTTATTCCGGAAACAGGTTCCCGTCGGGCCTAAAGTGGCCACAAACTTAGTCTGAAGAAACCCTGGCAATATGGGTATCAAAATTCATGAAATTGTTTCGGAAGCATGATCCGATAAGTAATTGGACCATTGGATGGTTTGACAACGGATCGGTCATCCTGGAACAGGTTCCCGTGGGGCCTAAAGTGGCCACAAACTCATTCTGAAGAAACCCTGACAATATGGGTATCAAAATTCATGAAATTGTTTCGGAAGCATGATCTGATAAGTAATTGGACCATTGGATGGTTTGACAACGGACCGGTCATCCTGGAACAGGTTCCCGTGGGGCCTAAAGTGGCCACAAACTCATTCTGAAGAAACCCTGGCAATATGGGTATCAAAATTCATGAAATTGTTTCGGAAGCATGATCCGATAAGTAATTGGACCATAGGATGGTTTGACAACGGACCGGTCATCCTGGAACAGGTTCCCGTGGGGCCTAAAGTGGCCACAAACTCATTCTGAAGAAACCCTGGCAATATGGGTATCAGAATTCATGAAATTGTTTCGGAAGCATGATCCGATAAGTAATTGAACCATTGGATGGTTTCGACAACGGATCGGTCATCCTGGAACAGGTTCCCGTGGGGCCTAAAGTGGCCATAAACTCATTCTGAAGAAACCCTGGCAATATGGGTATCAAAATTCATGAAATTGTTTCGGAAGCATGATCTGATAAGTAATTGGGCCATTGGATGGTTTGACAACGGACCGGTCATTCTGGAACAGGTTCCCGTGGGGCCTAAAGTGGCCACAAACTCGTTTTGAAGAAATCCTGGCAATATGGGTATCAAAATTAATGAAATTGTTTCGGAAGCATGATTCGATAAGTAATTGGACCATAGGATGTTTTGACGACGGACCCATCATCCTGGAACAGGTTCCCGTGGGGCCTAAAGTGGCCACAAACTCATTCTGAAGAAACCCTGGCAATATGGGTATCAAAATTCATGAAATTGTATCGGAAGCATGATCTGATAAGTAATTGGACCGTTGGATGGTTTGACAACGGACCGGTCATCCTGGAACAGGTTCCCGTGGATCCTAAAGTGGCCACAAACTCATTTAGAAGAAGCCCAGGCAATGTGGGTATCAAAATTCATGAAATTGTTTCGGAAGCATGATCTTTTGGGTTATTAGGCCATAAGATGGTTTGACAATGGACCGGCCATTCTCACACAGGTTTCCGAGGGGACCCTCATTTAGAAGAAACACTTGCTCTCTTCTTTTCCCGTCATTTCTTGTCAAAAAGACTTAAAAATTCTTGACAGGTACTCAGAAATGATTTATAATGAACCACAGACGCTGTAAGTATCATTGGTGTTTGCTGAATAATTTACAAAAATAAAAAGACTGAAATTTTCAAAAAAATTTATGGATGAAAAATGGGTCAAAAACGTGACAAAAGCGGAACGTGATGAAATCGGGTCGAAAATGTGATAAAGTCGGAGGTAGATAAAATCAGAGAGTGACAAAATCGGGTCAACACTGTGTAACTTTTCACTTCTCTCTTCTCATTTCTCTCATTTCACTTTTCACTTTTTACTTTCAATTTCTCACTGCTCACTTCTCACTATTCACTCCTCACTTCTCATTCGACTCAATAACCATTCGGCCTAACAGCCATTCAGCCTGATGACCCAACATCAGTCCCATCTTCTTGGAAAAACATGTTTCCGAAAATATTTCAAGAACTTTGATGCCAGGGTGTCTTCTAAATGAGTTTGTGGCCACTAAAGGCCTTTCGGGAACTTGTTCTAGCATGACAGTTCTGGTTGATATCCATCCTATGGTTTCAACTTTATGAATAACATGTATCAGGAAAAATTCCAAGAATTTTGATACCCATATTGCCAGGGTTTATTCTAAATGAGTTTTTGGCCCCTGCTGGCCTTCCGGGAACTTGTTCCAGAATGACCGTTCCGGTTCATATCCATCCTATGGTCTCAACTACATGGAAACGTGTTTCCGGAACAATTCAAGAATTTTGATACCCATATTGCCAAGGATTCTCCCAAATGAATTTATGGTCACTGTAGGCCCTCCGGGAACCTGTTCCAAAATGACCATTCCGGTTCATATCCATCCTATGGTTTCAACTACATGGAGAACATGTTTCCGGAACAATTCCAAGAATATTGATACCCATATTGCCAGGGATTCTACCAAATGAATTAATGATCACTTTAGACCCTCCCCTCCGGGAACCTGTTCCAGAATGACCGTTCCGGGTCATATCCAATGTATGGTCTCAAGTACATGGAAAACATGTTTCCGGAACAATTCCAAAAATGTTGATACTCATATTGCCAGGGTTTATTCTAAATGAGTGTTTGGCCCCAGCGGACCCTCGAGGAACCTATTCCAGAATGACCGTTCCGGTTGATATCCATCCTATGGTCTTAACTACATTGAAAATATGTTTCCAGAACAATTCCAAGAATTTTGATACCCATATTGTTAGGGTTTATTCTAAATGAGTTTTTTGGCCCCTACGGGCCCTCCGGGAACCTGTTATAGAATTACCGTTCCGGTTCATATCCATCCTATGGTCTGAACTACATGAATAACATGTCTCCGGAAAAATTCCAAGAATTTTGATACCCATATTGCCAGGGTTTATTCAAAATGAGTTTTTGGCCACTACGGGCCCTCCGGGAACCTGTTCCAGAATGACCGTTCCGGTTCATATCCATCCTATGGTTTCAACTACATGGAAAACATGTTTCCGAAACAATTCCAAGAATTTTGATACCCATATTGCTAGGGTTTATTCTAAATGAGTTTTTGGCCACTACGGGCCCTCCGGGAACCTGTTCCAGAATTACCGTTCCGGTTCATATCCATCCTATGGTCTCAACTACATGGAAAACATGTTTTCGGAACAATTCCAAGAATTTTGATACCCATATTGCTAGGGTTTATTCAAAATGAGTTTTTGGCCACTACGGGCCCTCCGGGAACCTGTTCCAGAATGACCGTTCCGGTTCATATCCATCCTATGGTTTCAACTATATGAATAACATGTTCCTGAAACAATTTCAAGAATTTTGATACCCATATTGCCAGGAATAAATTTGCGGCCACTATATGGCCCACGGGAACCTATTCCGGGATGTCCGTTCCGAGTCCATATGATCACGTGGTCCTAATACGTTGGGAAGTCATAATCCTCGAATTTTCTGCGAAACTGGTAGCTCAGGGTACAAGAAATCATCATTTGGATTCTATAAGATCAACTTCTCCATTTTTGAGACATGGTCTAGCAAATCCGGAACTCCGGTAACCAGATAATCCGGATCGGTCCTATGTGACATGGAACGGATAGAGGATGAGAGGATTAATCCATAGCAAACGGAATCGTCGAAATCGGTTGAAAACTGACGAAGTTATGGTCATACCAAAACGTGGGTACC
This sequence comes from Armigeres subalbatus, assembly GCF_024139115.2. Lineage (NCBI taxonomy): Eukaryota > Metazoa > Arthropoda > Insecta > Diptera > Culicidae > Armigeres > Armigeres subalbatus. Next base: position 256,023,583 of record NC_085141.1, read on the forward strand.
CGGGTACCCTGTCGGTACGTTACGGGGTAAAAATATTCAGAAGCCCCTCCCCAAGCCCCCCCTTACTGGATTTTCATTTTCGTACCACCCAAACCTTAATTTTGCCGAGTTTGAAGATGTCACGGAGTTTCAATTTCCTGCGATGTTCAGAACCCTAAAAAAAATTCACTTGAAAACGAAAAAGGTACCCGGGTACCCTGTCGGTAACAAAAGGGTTAATATTGCTGGAGAAACCATTGGATCAAAAAGTTGTGCACTGTCACACAATTTGCTAACGATTCAAAAGACATTGTCTATTATTATTTTTACAAGGTTTATCCAGTCTTTCTATAAAATAGGATATAAGAAATGATAAAACCAATCCAGTAATGGGAGTCCAATAGTTTTATACAATGCTTGCAAGTTACTCATGAAATAATGAAGTCTACTTCAATAATAGCTGAATCTTTGGATGTATAGGTATATGGTTGAAAGCCACAATAGCTAAATCGATTTTTGCGTTGCGAACGAAGACAGGTGCTCTCAACTCAACAGCTGATAAAACTCATGGTTCATTTACCTCTTCCACGAACCGTCGCCCAACTACACCATACGATAGATAACTTTTGTTCAGCGGCGAACTCTATTCGACTCTACGTCTTACAAAGTTCAAAGTATGTACGATTTTCGAAGCGTCTCCGAATTTCTCTGCTGATGTCGTTACCAGTACACGTTTTCTTAAACATTCTCCATTTCTTCACTACCGATACAAACTCGTGGTGGATGGCTACGTTGGCCTCTTCCTATCATGTACTTCGTCTTCGACGTTCTGATGACTAGTGCAATCTCACACTTAATTTTTTTTACCGGGATCTCAGCAAAATGTTGAACTTTTACCGAGTTTCGCACAGCCGTGCCCCAGCAAACATGTTTTTTGCCGAGATTTCTGTCAAAGTTGCTGAAACTCAGCAAATAATTTGCTGAAAATCAGCTAACAAACGTCATTTTTGCCGGGATATCAGTTTTTATTTTGCTGGGCAGACGGCTGTGCGGATTTTTGCCGAGCTGCAGAATTAAAAACTGAGTGTGTGCTTAGCATCCGCCTAAGTTTGATGTACGCTGCTCATTTTCTCAAAGTTTTATGCCATCTGCCATCAATGTCATCTGCTAAACCAAAAGCCTGAACGGACCCTAAATGAAAGAATAGAACGGACGATGTTGAAGAGCAGGCTCGAAAGACCATCACCTTGACGTTTCAAGGGTGCGTTTTTCAAGTTTTAGGGAGATTTTCTTAGAACTCGAGCTACGCACATCACCTGAGCCATCGTCGCATTGGCCAGCCGTACCAGTTTATCTGAACACCCGTGTTCGTGCATTAGCTGCCATAGCTGGTCACGATCGATTGTATAATTTCCGATTGGATGCAGTAATGTGATCGATACGGTCTCCTACGGCAATTAGCAGATCAATAATGGAACGTACACACGGTCAAGCAGTTTGACCAACATTGACTCCACCTCTCGTTTGCTCAAACATCCACCAAGTTTTACCAACAGCGGCACGAACAATCAATTTATTCGACCAACAATAGCACACACGAACGACCGAAGCGCCAACTTGAGCACCAACCATCAAAAAATATATGGGGGCTTGTGCAACTTCACTACAAATGCTCAAACATATTCGGTGAACCTTGACTCCACCCCAAACTCTAACCAAAATCAAACCATTTTAATTTTTTCCAACCGAGCCGCCAACTGTCAATTGGTTGGTCGAGCAACTTCACACACGTTCAAACAAAGCAGCAACCGAAGCGTTTTCTTGAGGGCGGAGTCAATGTTCGTCAAACTGCTTGACTGGTGTGTACGTTGCATAACACTCACCTCACCCATACTCTCTCTTCTCAAACACGTACTTTCTATTTTGGCCAATAGTATCGAAGTGTGTTTGTCTACCAGCCTAGGATTTTTAAAACGGCTCATATTGATAGCGTATCCCGGGAAGAAGCTATGAACAGAATAACAAAACATGATATGGACTTGATTGATATAAGAGATAAAAGAACAGGCCACAATATCAAAAATTTGCACCGAAATATCATTTAAATATCAAGATATGCTATGGATAAGAACAAACTAATGACATTTGATATCGATTACTTATTACAAATAACATATTTTGATATCCTCAAGATATTTTAGTGCAAAATATTGATATTGTCGCCTGATCTTTTATCTCTTATATCAATCATGTCAATATCTCATTTTGCTATCTTATCAACATTTGATATTATTGAGCTATTTTCGTCTACTCGGGATGGCTATTCGGTCTGAGTGCAGTAGCGCTTAGTTTTGTCCCACACACTTAGATGACAATATGCGACTGATTGTCGCCATGTACTCTTTGCAAGTTTAGATTATCTACTTTCGTCTTACTTTTTAATTTGTGGAAAAAAAGATCGAAAGCATGTGTTTTGAGGAAGAGAATATTTATGAAATATGCAAAAAGAACATCCGTCTGCTTCCTGGAGGCGTGGGTTCGATCAGTAGGTGTTTTCGGTCTTCAATATCGTTCCTACGGCTGGATCCGATTCGATTTGCGGTTCAGCAGTCTCTTTCGCTAACGCTAGATTCTCCTCACCATTGTTGCATTGTAGGCCCATTTCCGCAGTTGGAATCCGCCACTCTTCATCATAATGTTGAGCTGTATTCGAAATTTATTCGCCATCTAGACTGATTCTCCCGTCAAAACGTCTTCCATGATCGTTCTGCTGTCATCGAGAATCTTTGCTGTTTGTCCAACGCTAACTGCCTGAAGGTTTTTGTCGCCACAGTTGCTGTTAGTTTTGTACCGTACGCTACTGGTTAAAACTGGTACGTTTCGGCTTGCATATCGACCCCCACCCCCACAGTATGTTCCGAGATCTTTCTGGTATATCCAAAATTTGATTTCTGCAACCATGAGGATTTGTTTGAATCGCGACTGGATTGCTGGCCCAATCAGCAATGCTACGATTAGTGACACGCCTGCACTTAGCTTACAAGGCACATTGAAGATTAACATAAGGAAAATCATACTCACTGACGGAGCCAGATGTGGGCACCACTCGTTGCATGCACGCTGTAGTTCTTAAAGACAGCGTTCTTGCGCCAAGTGGTGCGCTATCAAAAAACAATAACTGAAGCCGCCAGTGGTCATACTTCACTGCTAGATGAATGTAAACAATATAAAAACAAAAAATATACTTTACTGTTTCTATTGAATGCACTTACAGACGACACAATGATTGACATACTTTTGGCCACGCTTTTACACTGCGTACTCTTATGTGCGTCGCCTTGATCAATTGTATCAGTTTATCTGGAAATTCGTTTTCGTGCATTAGCTACCATAGCCGGTCCCGATCGATTGTATCATATGCGGCTTTGAAGTCGATAAATAGATGATGTGTGGGCACGTTGTATTCGCAGCATTTCTGCAATACCTGACGTATGGCGAACACCTGGTCTGTGGTAGAGCGTTCACCACTAAATCCCGCCTGGTACTGCCCCACGAACTCTCTTGCAATTGGTGTTAGTCGGCGGCATAAATTTGGGAGAATACCTTGTAGGCGGCAATGTGTTTGCGCGGTAGTTGCTACAATCCAGGTTTTTGTAGATGGGGCACACGACACCTTGCATCCACTCCTGCGGCAGAACCTCATTCTCCCAAACATTGGTAATTACCCAGTGCAGCGCTCTAGCCAGTGCCCCACCACCGTGTTTAAACAGCTCTCCTGGTAGTTGGTCAACTCCAGGGGCTTTATTGTTTTTCAGCCGGCCGATCTCCTCCTCCACTAACTGCTCACATTCGCCGTCATACCAGTCGTTTCTCTGATCACCGGGGGCACCGTGCCTAGTGCAGCGGCTGCGGTACTTCCGATAGCGGATCGAATATCTCTCCAGCCATCTTCAAGAGACGCTGCGCCTAGCTGCTTTTCCGTTGGGAGTGCCACTTCCAGCTGCTGCGCGTAGTCTTGGGCTAGTCTACCGTCTTGTAGCCGCCCAATGTTTAGCCACGGCGGACTACTCCGACGCGTGTTGTACACCGTCGAGAGTTTTGAGCGTAGACATACTGCAACGAGGTAGTGGTCGGATTCAATATTCGCACTGCGGTAAGTGCGTACGTTCGTGATGTCGGAGAAATATTTACCGTCGATTAGAACGTGGTCGATTTGGTTTTCCGTTACTTGATTAGGTGATTTCCATGTGGCCTTGTGGATATTCTTGTGGGGAAAGAAAGTGCTTCGGACTACCATTCCGCGAGAGGCTGCAAAGATTATGCATCGTTGGCCGTTGTCGTCAAGAAGCTCGGAAGCCTCCTTTCAAGAGGCTCGGAAGCCTCCTTTCAAGAGGCTCGGAAGCCTCCTTTCAAGAGGCTCGGAAGCCTCCTTTCAAGAGGCTCAGAAGCCTCCTTTCAAGAGGCTCAGAAGCCTCCTTTCAAGAGGCTCAGAAGCCTCCTTTCAAGAGGCTCGGAAGCCTCCTTTCAAGAGGCTCGGAAGCCTCCTTTCAAGAGGCTCGGAAGCCTCCTTTCAAGAGGCTCGGAAGCCTCCTTTCAAGAGGCTCGGGAAGCCTCCTTTCAAGAGGCTCAAGGCCTCCTTTCAAGAGGCTCAGGAAGCCTCCTTTCAAGAGGCTCCAGAAGCCTCCTTTCAAGAGGCTCGGAAGCCTCCTTTCAAGAGGCTCAGAGCCTCCTTTCAAGAGGCTCAGGAAGCCTCCTTTCAAGAGGCTCAGAGCCTCCTTTCAAGAGGCTCAAGCCTCCTTTCAAGAGGCTCAGAAGCCTCCTTTCAAGAGGCTCAGAGCCTCCTTTCAAGAGGCTCAGGCCTCCTTTCAAGAGGCTCAGAAGCCTCCTTTCAAGAGGCCTGGAAGCCTCCTTTCAAGAGGCTCAGAAGCCTCCTTTCAAGAGGCTCAGAAGCCTCCTTCAAGAGGCTCAAGCCTCCTTCCAAGAGGCTCAGGCCTCCTTCCAAGAGGCTCAGAAGCCTCCTTCCAAGAGGCTCAGAAGCCTCCTTCCAAGAGGCTCAGAAGCCTCCTTCCAAGAGGCTCAGAAGCCTCCTTCCAAGAGGCTCAAGCCTCCTTCCAAGAGGCTCAGGAAGCCTCCTTCCAAGAGGCTCAGAAGCCTCCTTCCAAGAGGCTCGGAAGCCTCCTTCCCAGAGGCTGGGAAGCCTCGTTCCAAGAGGCTCAGGAAGCCTCCTTCCAAGAGGCTCAGGCCTCCTTCCAAGAGGCTCAGAAGCCTCCTTCCAAGAGGCTCAGAGCCTCCTTCCAAGAGGCTCGGAAGCCTTCTTCCAAGAGGCTCGAAAGCCTCCTTCCAAGAGGCTCGGAAGCCTCCTTCCAAGAGGCTCGGAAGCCTCCTTCCAAGAGGCTCGGAAGCCTCCTTCCTCCTCAGAAGCGTCCTTTCAAGATGCTGAGAAACCTGCTTCCAAGAGGCTCGGAAGCCTCCTTCCAAGAGGCTCAGAAGCCTCCTTCCAAGAGGCTCAGGAAGCCTCCTTCCAAGAGGCTCAGGCCTCCTTCCAAGAGGCTCGGAAGCCTCCTTCCAAGAGGCCCAGAAGCCTCCTTCCAAGAGGCTCAGAAGCCTCCTTCCAAGAGGCCTGGAAGCCTCCTTCCAAGAGGCTCGGAAGCCTCCTTCCAAGAGGCTCAGGCCTCCTTCCAAGAGGCTCAGAAGCCTCCTTCCAAGAGGCTCAGAAGCCTCCTTCCAAGAGGCTCGGAAGCCTCCTTCCAAGAGGCTCAGAAGCCTCCTCCAAGAGGCTCAAGCCTCCTTCCAAGAGGCTCAGAAGCCTCCTTCCAAGAGGCTCAGAAGCCTCCTTCCAAGAGGCTCAGAGGCCTCCTTTCAAGAGGCTCAAGCCTCCTTTCAAGTGGCTCAGAAGCCTCCTTTCAAGAGGCTCAGAAGCCTACTTTCAAGAGGCTCAAGCCTCCTTTCAAGAGGCTCAGAAGCCTCCTTTCAAGAGGCCTGGAAGCCTCCTTTCAAGAGGCTCAGGAAGCCTCCTTTCAAGAGGCTCAGGAAGCCTCCTTTCAAGAGGCTCAGAAGCCTCCTTCCAAGAGGCTCAAGCCTCCTTCCAAGAGGCTCGGAAGCCTCCTTCCAAGAGGCTCAGAAGCCTCCTTCCAAGAGGCTCAGAAGCCTCCTTCCAAGAGGCTCAAGCCTCCTTCCAAGAGGCTCGGAAGCCTCCTTCCAAGAGGCTCGGAAGCCTCCTTCCAAGAGGCTCGGAAGCCTCCTTCCAAGAGGCTCGGAGGCCTCCTTTCAAGAGGCTCAGAAGCCTCCTTTCAAGAGGCTCGGAAGCCTCCTTTCAAGAGGCTCGGAAGCCTCCTTTCAAGAGGCTCGGAAGCCTCCTTTCAAGAGGCTCGGAAGCCTCCTTTCAAGAGGCTCGGAGCTCCAAACTTACATTATTTTCTGAAGTTTCTAAAAAATAACAAAAGAATTTAGCTAGCTGATGCATCCTTTCTCGTTTAGCTCTCCTTCCTAATCCTCTGAATTCTGGATAGATAAAGTCCTCTGGTTCGTATCTATTCAAAATCCGATCGTGCATTATCATTTGACTACGTTGGAAACGCCAGATTTGACTGACTCGCTGGCATCGAAAAAGTTTATGAACAACTGTTTCTATTTCACCTGGGCACGTCTCACAATTAGGATCATCAATGACATTCCGCAAAAAAAGTAGTTCCTTATGCTTTATTTTCTTGTGCATGATTAAATACCACGCAGCGCGTTGATCGGAGTTCAGGCCATTTGAATGTAGATTTCTGAAAACCGATTTCCAGTTTCGTCTTTGGGCAGATACAAATCCTGGATCCGGAACTAGTGTTAGAAGGTGCTGGTATATACTCATAGACGATATTGTGTCGCGTATATGATCAGGTAAAATCGTCATCTCATTTATTAATAAAGATATGTGAGGACATATTGACGGTATTGGAGAATCCCGGTTATCCAAAAAGCTTCTTAGAAAAGGTAGATGATCGATTAGGGACATCAAACGATTTAGTATCAGTGCTTTGGTTTTATGTTCAATGCAGTGCAGGTTTAAGCCACCCCGATCTTTTGGAAGTATGAGGCTCGAATATGCAATTCTCTGCAAAGGCTGTCCGTACCAAATGAATTTTCCGTATTCGGTTTTGATTTTATTGACATATCCTGTAGTAATTGCTATGTTCGAAGCCATATACCAGAGCTTGGAACTAATAAATGTGTTTAGCAAGATGATCTTTTGAACAATGTTGAGGTTTCTCGGGTTATGTAACCAAAGCCTTGTCCTGATACCACGGAGAACATTCTCCCAGTTCATTTTACGAGCTCGTTTGATATCCGCCGCATAAACTACTCCTAAAATATTCACGTAATCTTCTATGTTGAGCCATTCTGTTTGATCTGTAAGATTTACATTCCCGATCATTATAGCTGCTGTTTTCTGCCTGTTGAGAACCGCCCCGGAAACCGCTCCAAAATTCCCGATAATATCTGTTACTTGCGTTAGGTCTGCTTCGTTGCTGAAGAACATCGATATGTCGTCCGCATATGCATTGATGACAGCTTCTGGTACTCTTCTCTTGATACAATCGATAAGAGGTTGAAGATATATCACAAACAATTGCATTGATAAGGGATCTCCCTGACGGACAGACCTCTCAATTTTAAATTCCGGGGTGAGACGTCCATTGACTAAAATTCTCGAGAACGATTGATTCCATATAGATGTTAGGAGATCAACTAGTTGATGATTAAAATTCATCTTCCTCATAGTTTCCGCAAGAAAATCATGGTTCACTCTATCGAAAGCGTGATCCATGTCGAATGATACAAAAAGGGAATCCCGTCGTCGATGTTTGAGTTTGGAGATTTCATCAAGTATCCGACCAGTTGCTTCGTATATTGTCCTATTACCGTTGGAGCATTTTTGATGTTCAGATAGGACTAACGGCAGAAGGTTTTGCATTCGTATTTTGAGAACTCTTGAGAATAGCTTATAGTCATAATTTAGAAGCGAAATTGGCCTGTAGTTTCTTATGGTATTGTCACCACCCTTCTTCCTCACAAGCACAATGACACCATTGAAGAATTCTTTATTTGCACGACCATCCAATACATCGTTAGTGATTAGTGTCATCTCGTTACATATTATGCTCCATGTTTTTTCATAAAATTCCTTGGGCAATCCGTCACATCCAGGAGACTTACGACTACAGCTTGATTTCAATGCAATACGAATTTCATCCGATTCAATAGGCTGCATAATCGAATTATTTATATCGCATGTTTGGGGAATTAGTTTGGAAGGATTGAAACTATTTGAGTGTTCACCTTCAACTATTCCATATAACTGACTGAAATATTCTTGTACAATGGTACTAATTTGATGAGAATCATTAACGATATCACCATTATCATTCACAAGAGACCTTATTAATGTTTTAGATCTTTTACCGAACCGTTGACCTACATGGAACAGCGTTGTTGACTCTCCAGAGATATAGGTTTCATTGATCTGTCTAAAGCTTTTGGAGAAGTTATGCTGGTGTCGCAACATTTGCGCTTTGATTTTGTTAATAGTTGCTAATTGTTCAGGATTTCCGAGGTAGTTGTTGTATGCGGTTCGAAGAATGCCTCTATATAGCTCCGTTGTGTCTTGAAAATCACGGAAAATTAGAGATGTTTGCCATTTTAAGAACGAAATCGTCTTGGGTTTTGCATATCGAATCCACCAATCAATCCACGATTGATAGCTGCCCCGAGACCTTTTCCAGTATACCCATTTTCTTGAAAACTCTTCAACTACTTCCGGATTGCTCAGAACGTGGGGTTGAAGTCGCCAGATGCCTCTTCCTGGAGATGTTCCTAAGTTTGGCAGTTCTAGGCGAACTATATACGCTTTATGATCGGTAAAAGACGTTACAGCAAAGTGTGCTGTCCTTAAGTTATGTCTTAAGTTATTAGATACTAAAATACGATCCAAACGTGATGCCGTGTTGTGTCGTATGAAGGAGTACTGGACCTGGTTGCCATGCAAAATCTCCCAAGAGTCATTAAGCTGCGCCGCATTCATGAGCCTTTTGCACATTGGACTCATGCCTGATGTTCCAGTAGCGTCTTTGGAAGAGACTATACAATTGAAATCACCGCCAATTATTATTCGATTTGTTGCATGCTGAAGGTAATAAGCAACAGACGAATTGAAAAATGTTTCTCTCGCACTTCTCTGGTGAGCTCCAGAAGGAGCGTAAATATTAATGAAGGTTACTCCACTAATCCGAATTGATATAATACGACAGTCCAAACTCTTCTCAACATTGTCTGCTTGAAGCAAGTCCCGTATTGCTATTGCTGTGCCACGTTCATGAATATCAACATTGAATATTATGTTGAAACCCGGAATTTGAATTGTGTCATTATGCACTTCTTGAAAAAATATAACGTCCAGATCAGCGCAGCGCACAAAACTTCTTAAAGCGTTCAATTTAGTTTCATTGGATATGTTGGCGATATTAATAGTTGCAACCTTATAGCTACAATCCATTGAACCAGCCTAATTTTAGTCTCGCGAGTGTATAATCTTTGTATAATTCCCTATTCCTATCAAGCCTGTTCCGAAGCCTTTTCGAATGACATTTGATGACACTTCTGACAGTAATAACTAACACATCCATACGTTTGTTGTTCTGGTTTGTTACACTTCTCACCTGAGAATGCCCATCATGGTTGAGGTGTGGTTGATAATGACGAATAAATACAAACGTTGAATCAGCGAACAACCACAACATCGTCAGCAGTGGTTTGAGTGCAGGTGATCGTGAATTTACAATCCACAGTGCAGTGATGAACATCTTTCGCTTGGGATGTTTCGCAGGTACTCTTCCATGATGACGTTGAAGGTGTGCTGTACTGGTGACTGTAAATATTATCCGGATCACTAGGGCGGCAGTAACATCTTCGGCTAGACATATACATTCTTGGCTTACCTCGGAAACTTTAGCTGGAGCTGATAAAGGTAGCCAGTACGGGTAGGTCGAGTCAATGTCTATTGTCAATAGGAGCAGTTCGAGTGCAGGAGGTACATTTATCGTCGAATAAAAGTTTGATAGACACAATTTGGAAGAAACCAAATATGATAGTGGAGTGATGATATCTCGTTGTGGATGTTTTGCAGGTATCCTTCCATACTGACGGGTGATATGTTTTGCTGCAATTTCAATCTTAATCACTAAAGCGGCAATATCATATCCGGCTAGACATATACATTCTTGGCTTACCTCGGGAACGTTTGCTGAAGCTGATAGAGGTCGCCGGGTTGTGAATGGATTTACTTGTAGTTGATTTATAGTGAAAACTGTGAATTGTAAATTTGCTTCAGGGGTGGCAGTATCGATAGGTGCTTCGGCGTGGCATATACCCACTGTTTGTCTTACCAGTGTGAACATTTACTTCTTATTTCTGGTTGATCTTTTGGTGATGGTGGTAGTATCGGAAAGTTGAGGTGATCCTGGTCTTTTCGTTGACGAGGTAGTGGTGATGGGCAAGTTTAACGATTCTTCATCGGAGCTTGTGACGTGGTTTGTAATCCTTGTGCCAATGATAGCAGATCGGTTTTACTCGGAACGGGGGTTTGCGTGTTATGCGAGATTCGTGAAGTGGATGACGATCGATTCATGGTAGACTGGGAAGCTGTGATGAACTGAGTTTTGCGGTCGATGCTCGGAGTAGGTTGGCTGGCACTTGGTTTTTGTTGAAAGGATGGCCGAACTTGAGAAGTTGATGGTGTGGACTCTTGCGATACTATCCTTGGTGTTGTTGTAATGGTACCCTCCACAATCTGTGCTGCAGTAAGTCTGTTGTTTACGCTTGGATAGAGCTCTTTTCTTGCATCAGCGCAAGAACGTCCCATGTGTAGAGTATACCCACAATGACGGCAAGTACGAATCTGATTACGATACAGGACATAAGACATTTCTCCATCTACCGCTACGTAGGATGGAATTGGTTTTCGAAGCCTCATCCTCAGAACTCGTACACAATTTGGTAAACCTGGAAAATACTCCTTCCAAGTTTCATTTTTGATGGATAGGATTTCACCGTATGGCGCGAAATGTTTTGTGATCAATGTGTTTGGCATATGGGGAGGAAGATCTGCAACCTTAACCTCAATTGCGTCGTCTGCCGGTGATAAAGGAATAGGGTATTCTTTGTCCTCGTGTGATATGGTATGCTTCAGGTTGTTCTGAGAAACTATCTGTTCCACTAGTTCGGCTGATTCGACTTCGACGATGGCATGTGCTCTGGTAAGAAGAGTCTGGACGTTCTTGATGTTGTTCATTGTTAGTTTGAGTTTGTTGAATAGAAAATCTTGTAGTTTTTCCACTTTAGGACGAGCTGGCAAGACACTGCAGTCGATGATAAACGAGTTTTTACGATATCCGTTCATCCTGCAGCTATTTTGGCCACTTTCCAGTACAGCCGCAGGTGAAAAAGAATGAATTCGAACACTTGTATTGTATAACAACTGATTAGTTTTCAATCGGCGAAGATAAAAAGACGTCTGTTCTTTGTTATTGCCAAATGTCAACTATCGTATTCTTTCGAAGATTCTTTCACATTTTTTTCCAAGAGCTCTTTTGGAATTCCTTGCAAAGTTCTAGGACGAAATTTCTTTAAGAATTCCTGATGGAATATCCGAAGAAATTCCTGAAGGATTTCTCAAAGTAATCCTGTAAGGTACTTCCGACAGTCTTAGCTTTCCGAAAATTCATTTTGACATTCTGTTGAGGCTTCGTTTAGAAAAGCCGGATATATTTTCTGAAAATCCTTTGCAAATTGCTTTTGAAATATCTACGGAAAATGTTTAGGATTTCCTTCGGAAATTGTTTCAGAACTCCTCCAAAAATTCTCTGAAAGCTCCTTCAGAAATTCATTTACGGATATACTTCGGGATATATACGGGCGTAGAAATCGCCGAAATCGTGTGAATCAAAACAGAGTGAATCCAAAAAACCGCGTTGAAGTTGATATTTTAGCCATTGGTTTCTCATTCACGCCGGTTCACGCCGCTGCCCCCGGGGTAAAACTAACCACCACGTCGACGCCGCCGATGATATGACCGGCGCACAGGTCTAATTCAGCTAAACCACCTATTCGGCCAAATAACCTATTCTGCCAAATGTCATATTCGGCCAAATGTCATATTCGGCCGAATGACCTATTCGGTCAAATGATCATTTTGGTCCAATGACTTTCGGCCTAATGGTTTGTTCAGCCAAATGGTATATTCGGCCAAATAACTTTCAGTCTAGTGGCCTTCGGTCAAATGGCATTCGGCCAAACGACTTTTCCCCTCGGCTAGACGAAATTTTTGGCCTAAGCCCCAAAAACTACATAAGTAGTTTTTCTCCATTCGGCCCATGTAAGATTTTTTTCTTATAATTTATTTATTTGGAGCGTAAGATAGTGACAGACCCTCCCTCCCCGAATAAATGCTTACGTAATAAGTGAACGACCCCTAACGACACTTTCGACCTTATATCCATTTTGGCCAAATTAGCTAGAAAGTTATATCCATGCTATTTTTTACAATACATGTGGAAGACACGTTTTTCGAAATTGTAATTCTGCTGCAGAACCTGATCAGCAACATTTTCAGAGGTTCTCTTGCTGATTTCATTAACATACCTTTAGAAAAAATTACGAAAAATACGTGTTCCGTGATGACTACAAAAGCCTGATAATCTTTCTTACTAGATTCAAATAATGAAGAGATAATGCAGCAATTGCATAACATCGCCATGAGCATACAATCCATGCAACAAAACCTTTTGAGATCATATTCTGACCTCTCAGTCAAGCAGAATGTTGCCCCAACCTATTTGGCAATGATTTCCATGAAGTACCTCACTGCTAGACGACGCACTGCTAAATGGTCCGCACAAAATCGCATGACCCCAATTGTACGGAAAAGGTCCACTCTGTAACTAACATCCTGTTACGCTCGCATATATGTACGTACCGTTGTTGGCCCCGGCCCAAAGCGAGCAAACGAGCTCCGACCGACGGCCGGTGCGCATCCCAAAACGAGGGCCAAAGTTCCCGGTTCGACACACTGACTGTTTTCTCGCCGCTGACTCACCGGGGACCGGACCGGATTTCGCTCCCATCAGCGGCACACGAGCAATTCCCTTGTTTCTGAAGTGCAATAACATTCCCATAATTGCCCCATACATCATAGCTACATGGCTTTTTCCACTTTTTAATTTCCCTCCACTGACTGGCCGATTCAGTTGGAAAGTCCTTTTTCTCTCCCGATCGGCGTCCGTCGTCCTTTGCCCTCGTTGGCCCGTCGTCCTCGAACAGACATCAAGTGCGTTTCTTTGCCATCTATTCTAACAGGAATGCCTTCCGGTAGTGTAGTGTCATGGGACTGCAAATGGTCATAATAAAACAAATTGTGTACATTAATCTGGTTTTGATATTTCCATTGAATCAATTTCTTTCTGAGTTACGCAGTTTTTAATACTCATTATTCATTTTTTTATGAAGGTCAAAAATAAGGACATACAGCATTGCATGAGCGTGAAAAATTGCATGCTATAAAAAATAGTAATTTGGAATTATTTTGACCACTAGTTTCCGATTCCTCGCAGTGCAGCGCGATGCTAACTCCCGTTGGTTTGTGTTTTGTTTCCGCAGGTTCGCTCGGCTGTTGGTCCCATTTGGATCCGATGACGGCGCGACTGAAGGGACTCGGCGTCGGTATCTCCACGCCGACCGGCCAGTTTTCGCTCAAGGATGTCGTCTACCAGGATGCCGGCACGTACAAGTGTGTTGGCCAGAGTTCAACCAATCGCAAAAAGCTCGAAGTGCTGCAAACGGTTTCGATTGCTGTTAAAGGTAAGTGTTTACATCATCGCTTTTTACACGCTCGTTTCTTCCTGTTTCCGCTGAGTTCGATGCGAAGGAACAGGGCCGGTCCTGGGGGATGATAGCCAATTAGTTATCAATCAAATCATCAAACCTTGAACTTCGAATTGATGCTTTATGAAATGCAAGCCATGCTAATTCTTTTGCATCCTCACTTAGCTGAAAAAAAAAACTATAAATCCTGAAGTATCAATCGAAAGTATGTTCCTGCAGACGGCACCGTTGGCCTCGGCCAGCGAGGATTGAAAAGTTTTTCCTCTTGTTACTTGCTTTTTTTTTCCTCTCCATTTCCGCGGAAGCAATGGCTTTTTATGGCTGGTACTATTGGCGTAATAACTACATAGAGTGCATTCCCGATGATGGCGGTGGATGAAAGACCGAACGAAAGCACCTACAGTGGCGGGCGTGCTACCACGGAGTTTGTGCAACGAAGGCAACGCGAGTGCTAGTTTTTAGATAACCGCCACCAGCCACACAATCCATCCACTGAAAATCCTCGTGGAGGGCGAACTGTGCAGTGGTTTCTGCTTGTATTGTTTTTTGTTCGAACTGAGCTGGGTTAACGAGCGCCCGGAGGGTATTTTCTATAATCCTGAGCTGCAATAAAACGTTTTCATTGGTGAAGTGATAGTGATATAAATTTATTTTTAATAGCGGGGAACCAGAAATTTATTTCTAGCGCAGTTTATTGAGCCACACTGGTATGATGGGCAATAACATCAATCGTGAATTTGAAACTGAGAGCATAAATCAAGACAATGGGTTTTTTTGTACAATAGAAACTGCGTATGATCTTCCGATGTTAACAAATTAAATTTAGTTTCTGTAGTTATTCTCAGAAGCATAACATATACAACATTCAAAACAACGTTGGAGCTTTTCCATTATAGGCCAGGAAACTATGTCCAGCACGATCGTTTGAAAGTTTCCATACGGTATCATTTAGACCATCTTTGAAAATGCTTTTCCAGAATATTTTATATAACTGTACGTTTTTATTAATCGTAAAATTTACATTTTACAAATACAATATTTCCTTCAATAAAAACTAACTAGGGAAAGGCCGTTTGGCCGAAAGGGTCATTTGGCCGAAAGGGTCATTTGGTCGAAAGGATCGTTTGGCCGAAAGGTTCATTTCCGTAAGGGTCTTAGGTCGGAAGGGTCATTAGGCCGGTAGGGTCATATGGCCAAAAGAGTCTTTTGGCAGAAAGGGTCGTTTGGCCGAAAAGGTCGTTTGGCCGAAAGGGTCATTTGGCCGAATAGGATATTGGGCCGTATAAGCAATTTGAAAAGTGAGAAATTAGAAGTGATAAGAGAGTCGTCTCACTTCTCATTCCCCATTTCACACTTCTCACTGTAAAAAGTGAGAAGCGTGAAGTGAGTAGTGAGACGTCTCATTACCCATTACCCCTTTCGCACCTATTCAGCCAAAAGATCCTTTCGAAAATAACCCTTTCGGCCAAATGACCCTTTCGGCAAAACGACCCCTTCAGCCAAATGATCCTTTCGGCCGAATGATCTGATGATATATCAGGCCATACAACTTTCGGCCTAGTGGCATTTGGCCAAATGGCATTCGGCTGAACGGCATTCGGCCAAACGGCTCTTCCCCGCGGTGATTTAGTAATCTCTGTTCGATCATTTAGTAGTTTGCCAACATCTCAATTTCATAGGCTGAACTTCAAAATGTGTTGCACGGTGTGTGTGAGGATTTTTCTGCAACTTTGCCTAATAGTTAGTTGCTTAAATTCCTCTAATAACTGAGTTATTGCGCTAATTGCGGAACATTAAATTAAAATTGAGATTAAAATTTTGCTATCATTTAGTAAAATTTTCTGCAACTAGTGCTTCAACTGCGCTATTAGTGGACAATGCTGTAGCAAAGTGAGACCAACCTCAAGTGGTTCTATAAGCCCCTTGGCGAAGGACTTTCGTCTTGTTTGTTAAATTTGCCGGACAACGGCATAGCAAGTGTCTGCTTATTAATTAGAAGTTTTTTTAGCTTTAAATGATATCGATTTGGACAGTGACATGTAATGAGACCCGTATACGTGCTTAGGTTTCTTTTAGATAATTCTATAATGTTGCGAGTCATGGAAACATATGGAGTGATAAAACGTTTCGATTGCCTGGCATTATAGTTGCGTTTCTAAAATTGGATTCTGTTTTCAAAGATTGTTTGTTATCATATATTTCACAGTGCCCTGGAACCTAATATAGGTTTACTTGATTGTGACAAGACATTTTTTGGAGTGACTGAATGCATTTCCAAACTTGTTTCGATGTGCATATTCCTGACTTTTATTTCAGTATCTGTAATTTCTACGAACAGAACACTCTTGAATTGCGTGAATTTTCGCTTTAAATACGGATGACCAACTTCCCATGGTGGGAATCGATATGTCTATCCCAGGACCACGAATGTCACCTTCTGAAATTTTTGAGGCTTTTCAAAACGCAACATAATAATGGCCTTACTATTTCGAACAATTTTGTAGAACAATAGTTTTAAAAAATATATATAGTTTTGGCGTAAAATGCATCTTTCCGCGTAAATCTGTATACTGCACCATAGTGCATTGTTTCCTATTGGACATTGACCGGATCGGATTAGGGGATCCAAAGTTATGGCCAAAATACATTTTTACGCCAAAAACGCGTGAAAAAGTCTCGCAAACTTTTCAGGGACTTACTCTTAACCAATTTGCTCGCAACAAGTTGCATTCGAAGGGGAATGGTGTCCCATTGCCTATTGATTACTGCCCTAATCTGACTATGGGATCCGAAGTTATGACCAAAATACAATTTTTAGGCATAAAAGACGCAAAAAAAAGTTCGCCAATTTTTCAGGAACATACCATTAACCATTTTTTTCTCAACAAGTAGTGTTTGACGGGGAACTTTGTCCCATTGTCCTTTGTCCTTTGTCCTATTGAAAACTGTGCTGATCAAACTATGTTGTCAAAAGTGATGGTCAAAACGAGGAGCAAAATATATTTTTTATGCAAAAAAGGTGTAAAAAGTCTCGCAATTTTTTCGTATTTTAATGCTATTGAACATCCATCATTAACGTGACATTTGTAGGAGTAATGCTTCAAAGATATGTGGCACATCGTACGTAGTTATGCATGTTACTACAAAAAGCGACGATCGGGGGTTATAGATCACTACATTTTTACATGACGTATTTTGTGGGTTTTTCCTATGGCGTTCATGGGAATGAAAAGCTTTAGGTTTGCCCTAAACTGTCACTGTCGTTGCGATTTTATGGCTCCATTGGCGCTTCTTTTCCAAAGGGTCAAACAGCCAACTATAGCAACAGTCGCATTGCGTTGAATTAGAGGAACTTTTTTTTATGATTCGTAATTATATAAGTACATAACACTAAGATAAATATAAAGATAACAAGAAAACTGATTTCGAAGATGTAAAAAAGGGATAACTTTCTAAGTTATTTTAATTTTTCTTTCTTTAGAATCGTTTTTTCCCTTCTCGTACACCAAAACGTAACGGAAAGGCTAATATGTTCACTAAAAAAACGAATTGTTGATGAGAGGTCCTTACAGCCTACTTTCATATACCGATTAACTAATCGACGAATTGAGGTGATGTTCATAAAGTCTTTAAATCTTAATCATTGGATGGCGATTTACTCAAAACTGCAACTAGCGTGGAGTTGACCTCTGACCAAAAAGTGCAACATGAAAAAAAAGCCCTTCAGGATTTTCCGAGATTTTTATCCAAGAATTCGCATCAATATTTTAAAACAATAAACCCGGAAAGCCTCCTAGAAGCACTCTCCACTCTTTTCTCCACGAATTCTCCCAAAAATTACGTCAAGACTTTGCCCGGAAACTACTTCCTCCAGGAATCTCTTTATTAGCTTTAATTTGTTCAAGGATTCCCCGGAAATTATGGCCATTAGTTTCGGAATACCCACAGAAATATCTCAAACTTTTCTGCAGAAAACTCCTCCATGAACTGATCCGAAAAGTTTCTTTTACAGGAAGAATTTCCTGAGGAATCCTAGAAGAAATTTTCGGGGGAACTTATAAAGAGATTTCTGGAGGGGTTCTTGAAGTAATTTCTGGGGAAATTCTTGACGAAACGGAAGAAGAACTTGGAAAGCTGCTAGAAGAATTTCCTGGTTTATTATTTTGAAATATTGCTACGAATTCCGAATTCCGAAAGCTTTTTGGATGATTTTTGGTAGAAATATTAATGGAAGCTCCCGCAGAAATGTTGAAAATTCCAGCAGGATCTTCCGGGAGAATTCCGAAGCTTCAACCCAACCTAGGCGAGCATAAGGGCGAATATCAGAGAGCCAGTGAAAGATCCGGGGTGAAAGCGAAAAGAGGGAGAAGGAAAGTATGAAAAAACGAAAAAAAAACGGGGAGTTTGTTCGAGGACGTTGAAAAGTGCGGACGTAGCAGATCCCCGGTCCACCAGGAATGAACCCCGGTCGAAAGTAGGATTGATAATCCGGGCTCGGTTTTAGTGCAACCAAGAAGCCCCCCCCCTTTCCTAGCTGGGAAAATCGAGAAGCATCCGACATAACCTGGACGATTAGCTTCTACCCGTCCACGACCAAGGAAGGGTGATATTGTGCAATCCAGGCGCCACGTGCCACCTCTCGGTGCATTTTGAGTGCTGTATCCGCGTGTGCTCCGAACTGTGTAATCAGGCCACCTCTAGCTGATTTCCCATCCTGTTCACGAGCCTGCCAGGGAATTCAGCTCTACCCGCAAGCGTATTCACCGGCTATAGTAACGGTCGTACTCATCGAGTGAGTGAAAATTCGGTCGTCTACCGGCCGATATCGAGTTTCCCTCAGCATCGGACGGAGATTCCAGCACCACCTAGCAAACCCCTCGCCCGCTACAAGATCCATTCTGGCTACAGCTGCCCGTTTATCTTCTCCGGACATGGTATCCATCTGCCGATACATCGTTCCTGGCATGGGACCAAGTCAAACTTCTGCCGAGCCTCCAACCTATCCCAAGTTCGAACCCCATACGAAACGGACACCGAAAGTCTTATCGTCTCCGGCCATGGAATCTAGCTACCGATACATTGTTCCTGGTATGGGACCAAGTCAAGCTTCTGCCGAGCCTTTAACCTTTCCCAAATTCGATCCCCATACGAAACGGACACCGAAAGTCATATCACCAGACCACTCGCCCGGCGGATTTCCGCCCAACCGCAAGGTAGGGAAAAGTATCGATCGGCCGCAACGGTACCAACATGAAACTAACCACTAAAATCCAAAAAAAACTGAAGAGAACCCATTTAAAATAAATAAGTAAAATGTATCTTGTACTTAAATTAATTACCCGCTTCCCTGGCATGCAATTGCGTCGATAGCTTTGTTGTATTGTCCCCCGCTTCTCCGCGTTTCGTGTCGTTGTGTCCCTCAAGCAGGCCTATAGCCGGCCCTGAGAAGTAAATCCCGTGGTGAGCTAGTTTGGGACGTGTGGACGTCCGCTGTCCAGACGTAGGGACGTCACTGGCAGTTACAGAGGAACTTCCGGAGGAATTCCTGGTGGATCATCCGAATAAATTCCGGAAATTTGCTAATGCACGAAATTGATTTACACTGACTTACGCCGCCGTCAATCATGATCTATCACGCCACCGTCTATACAATTTCAATCGACCCATAGGTCTAGATTGAATATCAAGTGAAATCCTGTATGAAATTTTCGAACATGGGGAAACTTCTTCGGGAGGAATTTTAGAGAACGTCTTAGAGGAATCTTAGAAGGAACTCCTGATTGAATCTCTAGTGGAATACAGTGATGATTTTTTTTAAAGAAACTCCTGAGAATAGACTAGACCTATTTTATCAAATAAATATATAACTGATATTTTTTTTCTTTTTCGCTCGACTGTAGTATTGAGCTTATATGGCTTCGCAGTCTTGAAGGGCATTGAAAACTATGTTTTAAATCTTTTCCCGACGTTTCGGTCCATTTAGAGCCTTATTCAAGGGGTCGATTTTTTAAAGTTTCTTCGTCATATATGTTTCTGTTTAACGTGCACTATCATGTGAATCAAATGGTTCAAATTTGGTCAAAAGGAATTTTTCATCGGACAATTTGTACGATTTCTTGCTATCTGAAATTCGGTATCTGGACTTGCTAATTTCCACCATTTAATGGAATTTAATGGTGGAAATGAGCAAGTCCAGACACCGAATTTCGAAAAGCAAGAAATCGTCCAAATTTTCCGATGAAGAATTCATTCGGACCGAATTTGAATCATTTGAATAAAAAAAGGCCGCTGAATCTTCAATCCTCTAAAAATTGTATTCTTACTTTCGGTGAGATTCAAATTGTAGTTTGAACGTGAAATGCTGCACCTTTTGTTTTCTTTAGGGCCTTCTTCATGCTCTCTTAACTCTTGAACGGTGCTTACACATACGCTTAAACCTGGTTCAAGGTCTAAGTGGATGTAAAGGCTTTTAGTAAGAAAAAGCCCCCAGAAAAGGTTTCGTCAAGGGCGTTAAGAATCCACTAATTTGCCTGCTAGACAAAGTTATCAGTATAACTAATTCTTCTTGCGAACATTTAAACTCTAAAGAGCCCCGAACATAGGATACGTTTACGTTGCGTTTGACAGTTTTCCAATGGGAAATGTGTCAAACGCAACGCAAACGTATCCTATGTGCGGGCCTCTTAATCCTGACGTACTAAAATTTTCGTTAAAAATAGAATTACCAAAACATTGTTTCTTGTTTTCTGTTGAATTTCCAACAAAACACAGAAGACGTTTTCTAGAAGAAAATTCAATACGTATTTATCGACTCGGAATGGGGTTACTTAAATAGTAGGCGTCAATATATAGGTAAAAAACCCTGATTAATCCACCTAGCGATGTTGGTGCCTTTCTCGTGCAAAAAAAAATACTGAAAAATATGAGTGAGTGTTTTTAGCGTGTTTTGCTAATAGAAAATAGTGTTTTGGCCATAACTTCTGATCCCATAGTCCAATCTGGCCATTTTTCAATAGCAAACAATGGGACAGGATTCTCAGTTGAATGAAACTTGTTGCGAGTAATTCATCCAAAGCTAAGTTTTAAAAAGTGTGTCTACAAAATTTTGTACGCATACACACACACACATACATACATATACACAAACAGACATCACCTCAATTCGTCGAGCTAAGTCGATTGGTATATAACACTATGGTCTCCGAGCCTTCTATCAAAAGTTTGGTTTTGGAGTGATCATATAGCCTTTACGTATACTTAATATACGAGAAAGGCAAAAAATAAAAACGATGTCTATGACTTTTTACAGCGGCGTAACCGAAATTTTGAGTAATTGGAAGTACGTTATAAGCTTAAAGTAGTTTAGAAATTCCGCGGAATTCCGTAAAATTTCGTGAAAAGCTAGTTTTTGATTTTTTTTTATGTAAATTAACGAAACGAAATCAAGAAATCAAATTTTACCATGCTCAAATTCCGCGAAATTTCGTTTCGAAACACCTGAAACGAAATTTTTCGAAATACCGCATATGCTTAGAAGAAGTAATTCCTCCCACGGAATCCCAGAGGTCCTAAAAGCCCCGAGCAGTACAAGCTCCCAGCAGCGGTCCAAACATCAATATTCCTAGCGATTTTTTATTCAAATTGGACACGCCTTCAACATGTATTCCATTCCAGGTCATCCAAGAATTTCAAGAAATGGAGGTAAGGCCTTAAGGAACAGCCATTGAAGCCGTATTAAATTTGGTTTAGTAGATTAAATAAGGCAAGGACTATTATCAAAAGGAGATAACAAACCAATGATTACGTATGTGGATTTCAAGGCCTATATTCCAGGGATTTCTCGGATGACCTGAAACGCAGGGTTATTGAAGGCGTATCCAACTTGATTTCTTGGATTAAATAGAGCAGAAACCATTTAAAAAAACGAACAGTGGGTAATGTCTGTGACGTAACCGCTAAGTGGACGTAGGACTTGACTTGACCATGCCTTTAAGATACATAATATGTCCAAATTTCTCACATCAACTATTTTGGATAAATAATCGGCGTTGCATACCATTCCTCTTCTCATCAAACCAACACAGAAATCAAATCTACCTCGAACTCGAACAAGAATCATAAAAAAAAAATCAGGAAGTATCTGTCCGGTCACGAAATATTAGCCTCGACAGTGGCAACCTTCCCACTGAAGGACTGCCTGAAATAAACCACAAGTTTGCTCAGCAGGGGATGTAGACTGTATCTCAGCCCTTTCACTGAAGAGTCTTCTAATCTGTGCGATAGCGACTGAACTAACTGAACTAACTCTTAGAGCCTTGAAAAATGCTGTTTGCTTCGTCTAAGCGCAAAAAGTAAGAAAACGATCTTTTCAAATAACCGCGAATTTCTAGTGATGGCATAAAAAAGACTGAATGCGCTGCGAGCGAATGCACTTTTCTTTTATACTTTATTGAATCTTCTCTGCTTCCCAATTGGTGGGCCAATCAGCTACACAGCAAAAAAAAGTTGTTGAATATTACATCGAAATCGATGCAACCCGTGGAATCCATCGGTTGTTGAATATTACATTGGGCGATGTACCCGAGAGCTTGCTGTGTAATAAACAGAAGCGATGTAATTAATACCCGATGTAAAAAATATTCGATGTAATCGAGGCGATGTGAAATAAAGCTACGTAAATATTAGGAGGTTTATATACGTGATATTGTTATCATTGAGTTTTCTCTTCGTGGTTAACTTCAATAATTTTTAGTCGATTTTTTTTAAGTTTCGTATATTTGGGTAATATATTATGATGTTGTGCACATACCTATCATATATTACAACATCAGCATGTTCTTGGAGCAGATCTGCCACATAAGTGCATTTCCCAGGCAACCGTATGGATTTAAACGAAAAATATAAATTTGCCGTACGTGCGACTATAATATGTACTATTACAGACGAGATCACAGAGCTGTCAAGTTTTATACTGGTTCTAGCTCTATATAGCCGGTTACCTGGGTTGCCCAGTATTCGTCGCCTTCAATAGGTCACATGCAACGACGATACAGTTTGAAGAAATCCAGGATCCAGTATCGATCTGCAGACCAACGGTGAATTATACCCTGCTGAATTCCTTTCGCAGAGATATGTTGAACAAAGCGACCCAACGGCGTCGGCGTTCGGAGGCGTTTTCAAAACCGCTGAAAAAAAATTAAATATGTTTAGCAGGTGGTATGCGGGTGTATAACATAGTAATAGGTACAACCCAGAATGGATCAGTTAGGGGCTGTGATCCCAGCTGATTAGTTATGTTTTAATCTGGCGCTTACGTAGGTTTAGTGAGATAATGTAGATAAGTTCCTAGATGAATTCCGTAGAAGATCTTACTGCGACTCCAAAAGAAATGCCAATATGAGGCCTTTAACGACCCTCAAGGAAAATATTCTGGTATTCCAAACGATAATCTGTCTGGGAATCCGAAATAAATTCTTTTGAGATACTGAAAAAAAACTGTGGTTTTCAGAAGTAAATTCCGGGATTCCGATAAAAATGTTTCACAGATTCCGATGGAACATCTTCAAGAATAGATATGGATTTTTCTGAGATTCCGACCGGGATCCTTTTGAAATTTGTAGATGCTTCTGGGATTCTGAATAGACCACACCCAAGATTCCGAAGAAAATTATTTGAGGATTCCTAAAGAAATCCATTCGGATTCTAATAGCCTATTCTTATATATAAGGAATCCTTCAGAGAATCCGAAGGGAATAATTCTGTGATTTCAAACGAAATTCTTTTGGGAGTTCAAAAGGGATTCTTCTGGAATTACAAAACTAATCCTTCTGAGATTTCAAAAGGAAGTCTTCTGAAAGCCCCAAGGGAGTCCTACTGCGATTCCAAAAAGAATCCATCTGGGATTCCGAAAGAAGTCCTTCTGAAATACCGAAAGGAATCCTTCTGAGATTCCGAAACGTATTCTCATATTGACAATTAGCCCATATTAGCCCGTTTCAGTTGCCGTTCCGCTAACATTGTGTTTGGGGCTTCATACTCCTTTTAGGATTCCTAAGCAAATCCTTCTAAGATTCCAAAGGAAATTCCTTTGGGAGTCCGAAAGAAATCCTTCTGGTACACACTCAGTTTTTATTTCTGCAGCTCGGCAAAAATCCGTACAGCCAGCAATTAAGTGTGCAGCCAAGAAGGAATGCTTCTGTTATTCTAAAGAGAATCCTTATAAGATTCCGTAGAGAAGCCTCCTGGGTGTCCGAAAGGAAACCTTCTGAGATCCTGAAAGGTATCTGCAAGTCTGAAGGGAATCTTTTTCGGAGTACGAAATTTTTTGAAATTTCAAAGGTAATTGTTCTGAGACTCCTAAGAGAATCCTTCAGGGAATCCGGAGGGAGTCCTTCTGAAATTCCAAAGGAATCATTCTAAGAGTCTGAAGGTCTGAAACGAATCATTCTGGATGTCCGAAAGGAATCGGGGAAGGGAAACTGCCCGAGAAATTGCTGGAAAAACTGCCGGAGGAATTCCTGGAGGAACTCCCGGAGGAAATCCTGGAGGAACTCTCGGAGGAATTTCTAGTGGAACTCCCGGAGTATTTCCTTAAAGGACTTCCGAGGGAATTACTAAAGGAACTGCTGAGGGAATTTCTGGAGAAACTCTGGGAGGAATTCCTTGAGGAACTGCCGGAGGAATCCCTGGAGAAACTCTCGGAGGAATTCCTGGAGGAATTGCCGAAGGAATGCCTGGAGCAACTCTCGGAGGAATTCCTTAAAGAACACCCGGAAGAATTCCTGGAGAAACACCCGGAGGAAATCCTGAAGGAACTCCCGGGTAAAATCCTGAAGGAACTCTTGAAGGGAGTACCAAAAGAACTCCTGGATAAATTCCTGGAGGAACCTCCGGAGAAACTCTCGGAGGAGTTTCTGGAGGAACTGTCGAAGGAAATCCTGGAGAAACTCCGGGAGGAATTCTGGGAGAGACTTCCGGAGGAACTGCCGGAGGAACTGCCGGAGGAGTCTCTGGAGAAACTCTCGGAAGAGTTCCTGGAGGAACTCTCGGAGAAATTCCTGGAGGAACTGCTGAAGAAAATCCGGGAGGAATGCCTGGAGAAACTCCGGGAAGAATTTCAGGACGAACTCCTGGAGGAATATGTGGAGGAAATCCTAGAGGAGCTTCGGGAGGAATTCCTGGTGGAACTTCCAGAGAAATTCCTGATAGAACTTCCGGAGCAATTCCTGGAGGACTTCTCAGAAGAATTTTCAGAGGAACACCGTTAGGAATTTCTGGAAGAACTCCCGGAGGAACTTTTGGAGGAACTTCCGGAGGAATTCCTAGTGAAACTTAAGAAGGATTTCATCAAGGGACTGACGATAGAATTCCTGTAGGAACTGATAAAGGAATACCTCCAGGAGGATTTTTTTCGAGAACTCCGGGAGGAATTCCTGGAGTGACTCAGGGATAAATTTCTGGGGTAGCTCCCAGAGGAGGAAGTGCCGGAGAAATTTCTAGAGGAATTTCTTAAGGAACTCTCAGATAAATACCTAATGAAACTCGCGGAGAATTTCCTTGAGAGACTCCCGTAAGAAGTCCTGGAAGAACCGTCGAAGGAATTCTTAGAGCAACTCAGGGAGTAATTCCAGAAAGAGCTACGGGAGGAAGTCCTAGAGGAACTCCGGGAGGAATTCCTGGAGGAACTCTGGGAGGAATTCCTGGAGGAACTCCGGGAGGAATTCCTGGAGGAACTCCGGGAGGAATTCCTGGATGAACTTCTGGAGGAATTCCTGGAGGATCTTTGGGAGGAATTCCTGGAGCGGGGTGAATTCCTGGAGCGGGACGAATTCCTGGAGGAATTTTAGGAGGGATTCTTGAAGGAACTCCGGGAGGAATTCGTTGAGGAACTGTGAGAGGAATTCCTGGAGAAACTTCGAGAGGAATTGGGTCCTAAAATGAAGTATCGATATTCGATTTTCTTTCAGGGAACGATGAAGGTAATCATTCTAAACGTGTCAGTTTTTCTTTAGACTCAAAAATCGAAAAGAACATTGTTTAATTTGAAATTGAAAAATAGATGAAAAATGCTTCCTCGACATTTTCGGTCTTGTTTGACGTACGGATTCAAACGCACTAGTAAAACACCGCAGGGCACTTGACTCAACCTTTGACAGTTAATATATGGGGCTGACGTTTTGGGCTGATGGTTCATTCGTTCTGAAATGTTGCACAGCCCAAAATTTGCTTTAAAATGTCTTAAACACTAAAATATTATTTTTATTGATTTAGAATTTTACCAGAATTTTTATAACAACGGTACAAGTATTCTTGACCGATGCACTATCGTTTGCAACCATAAACGAGGTAGGGCTTTAGGACCCAATTCCTGGAGGAACTTCGGGAGAAATTCTTCGAGGAACTTCGGAAGGTATTCCCGGAGGAACTCGGGAGGGATTCCTGGAGGAACTCCGGGAGGAATTCCTGGAGGAACTCCGGGAGGAATTCCTGGAGGAACTTCGGGAGGAATTCCTGAAGGAACTCCGGGAGGAATTCGTTGAGGAACTGTGGGAAGAATTCCTGGAGGAACTTCGGGAGGAATTGCTGGAGCAACTTCAGAAGGAATTCCCGGAGGAGCTGCGGGAGGAATTCCTTGAGGAACTCCGGGAGGAATTCCTGGAGGAACTCCGGCAGGAATTTCTTGAGGAACTTCGGAAGGAATTCCCGGAGGAACTACTAGAGGGATTCCTGGAGGAAATCCGGGAGGAATTCCTTGAGGTACTCCGGGAGGAATTCTTTGAGGAACTCCGGGAGGAATTCCTTGAGGAACTCTGGGAGGAATTACTTTAAGAGCTCCGGGAGGAATTCTTTGAGGAACTCCGAGAGGAATTCCTCGAGAAACTTCGGAAGGAATTCCTGGAGGAACTACGGGAGGGATTCCTGGAGGAACTCCGCGAGGAATTCCTTGAGAAACTCCGGGAGAAATTCTATGAGGAACTCCGGGAGGAATTCCTTGAGGAACTCCGGGAGGAATTTCTTGAGGAACTCCGGTTGGAATTCTTTGAGGAAATCCGGGAAGAATTCCTGGAGGAACTCTCGGAGGAACTCCTGGAGGATTGTCTTCAGAATCCCGAAAGGATTCTTTTCAGAATCCTGAAAAAATTTTCTTCAGAATCCCGAAAGGATTCTCTTTAGACTCCTGAAAGGATTCTCTTCAGAATCCCGGAAGGATTCTCTTCAGAATCCCGGAAGGATTCTCTTCAGAATCCCGGAAGGATTCTCTTCAGAATCCCGGAAGGATTCTCTTCAGAATCCCGGAAGGATTCTCTTCAGAATCCCGAAAGGATTCTCTTCAGAATCCCGAAAGGATTCTCTTCAGAATCCCGAAAGGATTCTCTTCAGAATCCCGAAAGGATTCTCTTCAGAATCCCGAAAGGATTCTCTTCAGAATCCCGAAAGGATTCTCTTCAGAATTTCGAATCTTTTCAGAATCCCGAAAGGATTCTCTTCAGAATTTCGAATCTTTCCAGAATCCCGAAAGGATTCTCTTTAGAATCCCGAAAGGATTCTCTTCAGAATCCCGAAAGGATTCTCTTCAGAATCCCGAAAGGATTGTCTTCAGAATCCCGAAAGGATTGTCTTCAGAATCCCGAAAGGATTCTCTTCAGAATCCCGAAAGGATTCTCTTCAGAATCCCGAAAGGATTCTCTTCAGAATCCCGAAAGGATTCTCTTCAGAATCCCGAAAGGATTCTCTTCAGAATCCCGAAAGGATTCTCTTCAGAATCCCGAAAGGATTCTCTTCAGAATCGCGAAAGGATTCTCTTCAGAATCCCGAAAGGATTCTCTTCAGAATCCCGAAAGGATTCTCTTCATAATCCCGAAAGGATTCTCTTCAGAATCCCGAAAAGATTCTCGTCAGAATCCCGAAAGGATTCTCTTTAGAATTTCGAAAGGATTCTTTCCAGAATCCAGAAAGCATTCTCTTCAGAAAGGATTCTCGTCAGAATCCCGAAAGGATTCTCTTCAGAATCCCGAAAGGATTCTCTTCAGAATCCCGAAAGGATTCTCTTCAGAATCCCGAAAGGATTCTCTTCAGAATCCCGAAAGGATTCTCTTCAGAATCATGAAAGGATTCTCTTCAGAATCCCGAGAGGATTCTCTTCAGAATCCCGAGAGGATTCTTTTCAGAATCCCGAAAGGATTCTCTTCAGAATCCTGAAAGGATTCTCTTCAGAATCCCGAAAGGATTCTCTTCAGAATCCCGAAAGGGTTCTCCTCAGAATCCCGAAAGCATTCTCTTCAGAATCCCGAAAGGATTCGCTTCAGAATCCCGAAAGTATTCTCTTCAGAATCCCGAAAGTATTCTCTTCAGAATCCCGAAAGGATTCTCTTCAGAATCCCGAGAGAGGATTCTTTTCAGAATCCCGAAAGGATTCTTTTCAGAATCCCGAAAGGATTCTTTTCAGAATCCCGAAAGGATTCTCTTCAGAATCCCGAAAGGATTCTCTTCAGAATCC
Source organism: Armigeres subalbatus (assembly GCF_024139115.2). Classification (NCBI taxonomy): domain Eukaryota; kingdom Metazoa; phylum Arthropoda; class Insecta; order Diptera; family Culicidae; genus Armigeres; species Armigeres subalbatus. Next base: position 256,051,979 of record NC_085141.1, read on the forward strand.
CGAGAGGATTCTCTTCAGAATCCCGAGAGGATTCTCTTCAGAATCCCGAGAGGATTCTCTTCAGAATCCGGAAAGGATTCTCTTCAGAATCCCGAAAGGATTCTCTTCAGAATCCCGAAAGGATTCTCTTCAGAATCCCGAAAGGATTCTCTTCAGAATCGAAAGGATTCTCTTCAGAATCGAAAGGATTCTCTTCAGAATCCTGAAAGGATTCTCTTCAGAATCGAAAGGATTCTCTTCAGAATCGAAAGGATTCTCTTCAGAATCCCGAAAAGATTCTCTTCAGAATCCCGAAAGGATTCTCTTCAGAATTTCGAAAGGATTCTCTTCAGAATCCCGAAAGGATTCTCTTCAGAATCCCGAAAGGATTCTCTTCAGAATCCCGAAAGTATTCTCTTCAGAATCCCGAAAGTATTCTCTTCAGAATCCCGAAAGTATTCTCTTCAGAATCCCGAAAGGATTCTCTTCAGAATCGAAAGGATTCTCTTCAGAATCGAAAGGATTCTCTTCAGAATCGAAAGGATTCTCTTCAGAATCGAAAGGATTCTCTTCAGAATCCCGAAAGGATTCTCTTCAGAATCCCGAAAGGATTCTCTTCAGAATCCCGAAAGGATTCTCTTCAGAATCCCGAAAGGATTCTCTTCAGAATCCCGAAAGGATTCTCTTCAGAATCCCAAAAGGATTCTCTTCAGAATCCCGAAAGGATTCTCTTCAGAATGCCGAAAGGATTCTCTTCAGAATCCCGAAAGGATTCTCTTCAGAATCGCATCGCGAAAGGTTCTCTTCAGAATCCCGAAAGGATTCTCTTCAGAATCCCGAAAGGATTCTCGTCAGAATCCCGAAAGGATTCTCTTCAGAATCCCGAAAGGATTCTCTTCAGAATCCCGAAAGGATTCTCTTCAGAATCCCGAAAGGATTCTCTTCAGAATCCCGAAAGGATTCTCTTCAGAATCGAAAGGATTCTTTCAGAATCGAAAGGATTCTCTTCAGAATCGAAAGGATTCTCTTCAGAATCCCGAAAGGATTCTCTTCAGAATCCCGAAAGGATTCTCTTCAGAATCCCGAGAGGATTCTCTTCAGAATCCCGAGAGGATTCTCTTCAGAATCCCGAGAGGATTCTCTTCAGAATCCCGAAAGGATTCTCTTCAGAATCCCGAAAGGATTCTCTTCAGAATCCCGAAAGGATTCTCTTCAGAATCCCGAAAGGATTCTCTTCAGAATCCCGAAAGGATTCTCTTTAGAATTTCGAAAGGATTCTTTCCAGAATCCAGAAAGCATTCTTTTCAGAATCCCGAAAGGATTCTCTTCAGAATCCCGAAAGGATTCTCTTCAGAATCCCGAAAGGATTCTCTTCAGAATCCCGAAAGGATTCTCTTCAGAATCCCGATAGGATTCTCTTCAGAATCCCGAAAGGATTCTCTTCAGAATCCCGATAGGATTCTCTTCAGAATCCCGATAGGATTCTCTTCAGAATCCCGAAAGGATTCTCTTCAGAATCCCGAAAGGATTCTCTTCAGAATCCCGAAAGGATTCTCTTCAGAATCCCGAAAGGATTCTCTTCAGAATCCCGAAAGGATTCTCTTCAGAATCCCGAAAGGATTCTCTTCAGAATCCTGAAAGGATTCTCTTCAGAATCGAAAGGATTCTCTTCAGAATCCCGAAAGGATTCTCTTCAGAATCCCGAAAGGATTCTCTTCAGAATCCTAAAGGATTCTCTTCAGAATCGAAAGGATTCTCTTCTGAATCGAAAGGATTCTCTTCAGAATCCCGAAAGGATTCTCTTCAGAATCCCGAAAGGATTCTCTTCAGAATCCCGAAAGGATTCTCTTCAGAATCGAAAGGATTCTCTTCAGAATCGAAAGATTCTCTTCAGAATCCCGAAAGGATTCTCTTCAGAATCCCGAAAGGTTTCTCTTCAGAATCCCGAAAGGTTTCTCTTCAAAATCCTGAAAGGACTCTCTTCAGAATCCCGAAGGGCTTCTCTTCAGAATCCCGGAGGGACTCTCTTCAGAATCCCGAAAGGATTCTCATCAGAATCCCGAAAGGATTCTCATCAGAATCCCGAAAGGATTCTTTTCTAAATCCCGAAAGGATTCCCTTCAGAATCCCGAAAGGATTCTCTTCAGAATCCCGAAAGGTTTCTCTTCATAATCCCGAAAGTTTTCTCTTCAGAATCTCGAAAGGATTCTCTTAAGAATCCCGAAAGGATTCCCGTCGAAATCCCAGAACGATTTCCGTCAGAATCCCGAAACAATTCCACGGGAACCCGAATGGATTCTCGTCAAAATCCCGAAAGGCTTCCCGAATGGATTCTTGTAGGAACTCTTGAAGGATTCCCTTCGGAGGATAGCTATTGTAATCCCAGAAGGATTAACTTCTAGATTTCATTTAAACTCCTTCCAGAAGCCTCCTACGGCGAACCCAGTATCCAAAAGGTAGCTGAAGCTAGAAATGTACGATGGGCGGGGCATGTTGCAAGAATGCCGGAGAGCAACCCTGCAAGGATGGTGTTCTCATCCGGTCCGGCAACTGCAAAAAGGCGTGAAGCGCAGCGAGCTAGGTGGAAGGACCAAGTACAAATCGATTTGTCTAAGCATGGAACGCAACCGCAGATGGAGAAGTGGCCTCGCATCGTTTATTTTGGCGTCAAATTAATGATTCAGTGTTATCTGTTTACCTATATGTAAGCTAATTAAATGAAATGAAAATCTCCGAAAAAATACTATGAGAAGCTCCGAAGAACTCCATTAAGTATCCCTGAAGAATTCTATTGAGGCCCTCCTTAGCCTAGCGCTAAGGCGCGCAGCTATAAAGCAAGACCACGCTGAGGGTAGCTGGGTTCAATTTCCGATTCCGGTCTAGACAATTTTCGATTTGGGAATTGTCTCGATTCCCCTGGGCATAACAGTATCAACGTATAACAGTATCACAGTATATCCTCATGATATGCGAATGCAGAAATGGCAACTTGGCTTAGAAACCTCGCAGTTAATAACTGTGGAAGTGCTGAATGAACACTAAGCTGCGAGGCGGCAATGTCCCAGTGGGGGTTGTAATACTAATAAGAAGAAGAAGTAGAGTTCCTTTGGATATCAGCGATGGTTTCCGTTGAATATCTCCGAAGTATTTAATTGTGAATCCCCGAAGGACTCCATTGAGAATCACCAAAGGACTCGATTGAGTATTCCTGAAGGATTGCGTTACCCAAAGATCGCATATAGAATCCCCATATAATAAAATTTCCAATCCCCGCAGCAAAGATTCCAAATAGTATCTCAGAAGGACTCCATTATCGCGGAAGGATTTAATTGCTGAATCAAAACCCAACATATTTATTGGGCAAACACACTTTATACGAAACTTGGCGAATATGCATACTGACTAAAATATACTTAGGAGACAATATCAGAAGAATAATACTTATGTAATATATCAATTATGTAAATACTACTCACTCATTTACGCTTCTATGCCAAACGTCCGATAGCGAGGCATAACTTGTTCTTAAAGCAGAAGAATGTCGCATGGCTAAAAACTTGACGATTTTTTCTGAATAGTTGGTAGAGTTGAACTGCCTTTTTGCCTGAAAAAAAAATGTTTTAGAAAGTATATACGGTAGATATTTCGAAGCTTATTTTCGAACAGTGCTTAGAAAATCGATGGATCAATAGATCTTCCTAAAGAAGCTATCATAGTGAAGATAATCTTCTTAAATTTCGGTTGAAAATTTCTGGAGTTCTGTTGAGTACACTTTATAATTATTTTAAAAATCTACCTAGGATTCCAATTAAAATATGGATGTATGATAATGTATTATTTCCACAAATAGATCAAAATAAAGAAATGAATGTCAAGCAGATAAAATACCAAAAATCTTGATCAACTACACTGCAAATTGTTTCCAGAATGCTTCCGCAACTACTTACCAATTTTCCGTTTTATTTGACGATATATAATTCCTTCGGTCTGCTGCAAAAAAACCGTGTTCTATCCCGTGTTGGCAAAATATTGCGTCGGTTAGAGATTGCACTGGGTCGACATCCGGATTATTTTTATGATTGGGCTGGGCTTTTTGGGTTCGGAGCATTAGACCATTAGACTGAGAATTTCTAATGACGAATGTTGCTGGTCGGTTGTGCAGCAGCACGATACTATCAGACACCCGGAATAGTTTAAATCCCATGTTTGGTACCTAAGGAATACTGTCATTCGAATCGTACATGATACTAGTCCGAAACAGGATCATCGCTGGACAATTATTTTTGTTTTGATCCATCTCTAATGGCTCCTCCGAGGGCTCCTCACCTTGTCCTCGACTGAACAGCGTATCGTCTAGCGATGTTCCATAAATCCGTATGAAATTGAGCTGAAATTTGAAATTTCTCTCAGAATTGCCTAATGGAATTTCGAGGGGAAACCATAAAGTATAAGTTTCACCTGGATATTATTTCAGACCGGATGATTGTGATTGTTATACTTACATCAGTAGTATTATTAGTAGTAGAAGCTTCGTTTACCCAGTTCACTATAAGGAGTTTTAATACTGGTCGCGTCCCATCAATTTACCACAATTTGCACAGATTTTATGCTCTGATCGAAGGAAAATCAGCAAAGAACCAAAGAAAAAATGGCGCACTCACGGCAAGCGACGACAGGAGACGAGAGATAGGCCAGTGTTGCCAATATACAATATTGCGTAGTGAATGATTGTCATATCACATCCAAAGTTGTGTAATTTCACACAACACTTTTGAGTTAATGGGTTGCATATGATTGTGTGTAATTATTCATCGCTTTGACATGCGAATATTACACAACAGCAGCGTAAATGGAAACTTATAGTTCTGAACCTGCGTAATATCAAGGAGATGTAGAATCACATCCAAATGAATGTCATTTTACATTCAAATTTCGTCTTTACATCGAATGTTTGGTACATTTCTCAAATTACGTTGATGGACATTACATTATTTTTTGCTGTGTAGTGTCTTGTATCCCGCTTCTTTGTCAGCCAAAGCGTCATCATCATCAACGTGTTCGAGAAGGGCTTCTTCTTTTTTAACGCTTGTTGCTCGCTGCTGGCGTCTATTTCCTAACAGGACTTTTCGCTAGATACAGGCCAATAAGCCGGGCAAGCGAGCTTAGAATTGCAGTTCAGGTGGGAAGTAGGGTGTTCTTTTCTGAGACAACATTGTTAGTAGTAGAAGGAAGGAAACACCCGGACATGGGATTTCGGGTGTTAAGATTTAGAATTGGTAACATGGGATGATCATTCAGTCACGTTCGCTTTGTGTGCGGTCAGTATCAAACAATGTTTTTCTACATATTTTTTTATCCATGCCAAAAAATCCAACATTTGATGAAAAATCGATTGATAGTTTATTAATGTTTGAGCTGTTATCGGTGTTTTTTTTTTATCCAAATAAGATTATGTGAGAGATTTGGACATCTCATGAATCTTTAAAGGCATGGTCAAGCGAAGTCCTTCGTCCACTTCGCGGTTAAATCAGAAAAATTATCCACTGTTAGTTTTGACGCTATTTATGAAAATCACGCATAAAATTTTATCTCTAGAATATTGGATTTGGCACCCAAGTACAACTTCTATCCTATTAAAAGCATTGATATTGATCTCTATTATTGGCTCTCCGAAGAACCGTTTGTTTTTTGGACATACATGCTGCATCATGTGGCTTTTCTTCAGCCTGTCTCGGCTCAGCACCGATGCCGGCCGGTCTCGGCTCGACTCTGCTGCTGCTGCCGGTATCTGCTCAGCATTGCTGCTTTGTCGGGTCTGTAGGGTGGACTGCTGATGTACTGGCTAGGTTTCGGCTGATGATGGTCGCTTCGATGGTGTCGAGCCGAAAAAGCGGTCGGTGCAGACTTCATTCCCTGCTAAAAGGTGTGAGTGCTGTTCAATCGATGATGCGGTTGCTTCGCTTGTTCCGGTCAGAATGAAAGGAAAAAATCGCGTTGCGCTATTTTATGGCTTCTCGGCAGACCCAGCGGCTGCTCATTCGCTGGTGTCTGCACCAATCAGAACGTGGTAATGGAATTATGCAAGAATTATGCCGTACCCATATATATAGGTTCCCTTGATCTCAATGTTTTTCATTGAAAATAGTTTCATGCCTATTGAAACAAGTTTTTCGGGTCTTATCAAGCATTGACATGGAAGGCATACTTGAAATCTGTTGATTGAGGGACTTACCGCAGAAATTCGTCCACTGAGACGAACGCTATTAACGTTTAAAATCTTTCAACACAGCGTAACGCGGTCGATTTGAATATTTTGAAATGACACCCGGTATAGTAAAGAGAGACGTAAGTCCTACGTCAATATATAAGCCGTCTAGTAGCGTGTGAATAGTGTGGACTTTAAGGCTTATACTCCAGAGAATTCTTAGATGGCCTCAAACGGAACATTTGGTTAAATATATCACATAGATTATGAACCATTTTTTAAAAAGAGATAACAGCCCTTTGGTACTACACTCCAGAAAATTCTTGGATGACCTGAAACGGAACTGCTATTAAAGGCGAATCCAGTTTGGTTTCCTTTGGCATCGGTTGCTGAAGATGGGAGCAATTCGAAAGCAATTCTGACTTATTAGTTAAGGGTCGGTAATAAAATGTCGGTCAATATCCGGTGGGCCAAGCAGGTAAGTTCCAAGTCGCAACGCAGTCTTCTGCCGATAATGGACTAATACCGATGGCGGTAACTTCCGGTTCGGGATAATAAGCCCACCCTGCCTATGTAATGTCTGGCCATGTTTATGAACACACTTACAAACTATCATTGAGAATCCTACTGAGGTGGTCCAACAAAAGACGACTTTAGCGGTGAACAGGGCCTTGACTGAGTCAAAATCGTAGGAAGCGAAAAACCCCGTCCAAGGAAGTAAAAGTCTGATCGTTAGGACTGATTCTGGCTCGAAGTTTTCGATGAGCATCCGGAAGGGGCGTCCCGGAAGAAAGATGCGGATAAACCATTTGCGGAGCTGCTGGAGAACAAGGCGCGTTCTTTTGCAGCTGAACGCTTTCTAGATGTCTGGGTCCGCGTGCTTGCCCTGCTCAAAGATGTCCTGAAAGATGTTTCGTAGACCAACGAAATTAGAACGTGAAGCGCGTGCTGTTGGAACTTTGGAAGCATTTTCATCTCCATCCAGCTTCTCGCAAAGCTGACGGTTGATTAACCTTTCCACAACGGTATCGGGATCACAAAAATTTGCTGAAACTCGTCCGAAAAAGTCAGTTTCGCCTAGACTCGGTTGAGATTTTCAATCATGTGGTACACTACCCTATCTGGACCGGATGCCTTCTCTCTGTTTCTGGACAAGACGAAATACAACTCAGCTTCTGAATAAAGGCTAATTGATCAGGCACTAAATCTGAGGGGACTGTGAAAATGTCTTAGCATTACTGATCTAGCAGCACTAGACCTCTGACTTCGCCCCAGAGTTCGATGGTGGATTGGATCGGATTTATCGAATCGATGAAATCCTCCCAATGTTTCCTCTTCGCATCTTAGATGACTGATCAACACTCTAATGTTTTTCTTGGTCGGTTCCTACTGCTTATACCTTAGCAGGGCTACCTGAGGGTTACTCCTGGGCTATCGCAGCGGTCCCTTTCTGGCAATGACCACCCGGGGAGCGGCTCTTGGTTTGGGGAATGACAGCCCTAGTAGCATTTATAGTACTAATTGGGAGAAGTCAGGTAGTGATGACAGGACTCTATGTTGTAAGGTTTGTCATAAATAGCGGCTCCCAATCAGCGTTGACGTAAGGCCTTCATATCCCCTAGTGATGGTTAGAGAGGCTTGGGTAGAGACCTGAATAGAGTAGTGGTTGCTTCCATGGAGATGGGAAACAACTTCCCGCGTCAGGATAGGAAGAAGGGACAGACTAGCAGAGATCATATCGGCGATAGTGGAGTGACCGTTGAATAAGATGGATAATTCGTTATTGATAGGCACACTTCAGGGCAGTGTTGGAAAAATCATTAAAAAATCTCAATCACTGAGCCCTCCAGTGCGAGCGAACTCGTTTACGATTTTGAAGGAATGCTTCATGTCTGAGTTTTTCATGCCAAAACGGATCGTCGTTTCCCTTATTTGACAAAAGATCATTTCGCTCCAAAAAGCGTTTGAGATTATTTTGGGTGCAATTTTTTGTCGCATGAGTATTTATTGTTTATCGCGATGAACTTCTATTCACTGTTTTAACGAAGCAGAACAGAAGAAAACCTACGATGATTCAAATGAATGATTCGACTCAGCCATGATTTTCAAGAAGCTGATTTGGTACGTTTAACTCACGATTGATATGAATCGTTCATGAGTTTTAAGATTTTGAGTTTTTACCAACACTGCTTCAGCTTTCCGCCATGGGTCTCCAGGAATTCCCATGATGTTCATGTCATCATTTTGTAATAAAAATTAATAGTTTTTATATATCTACATTCTTTGCTGAACTCGATAACATCGAATGAGATCTTCCGAAGGACCCCAATCGCAATGGATAGAAGGTTCCTACCCTAATGACCCTTTTCATATTTCCCTCCAAGAAAACAGTCCTTAGGGTCCGCATTTTGGAGACCGATAACACAGTGGGTGCTGTCGTTGGGCAATAGCTCTAGGTTAGGGAAGTTATTCCAATTATCATTTTCCACTGAATGAATAGTTTACCGGCTACCCGAGGATCTAGGAAGGCGTTTCTTGCTTGGGAACTCTCTGTCCACTGATCCAAAGGTTCTGATTGGATATAGCTAGGTCCTAGGTCTAGGATATAGCCTCGGCTTTGCGGATCAAGTGGCGGTTTGGTTTATGTAGTAGCGTCATGTGTTTTGGCATGTTGGAGGCAGAAGGCCTTTCCTGATTTTCTCAGGGTTCTACGTTGTACCTCCAACTTTGGAATGGTTTCTTGACCCCCTTCCTACATTTTTCTCGGGGACCTTTTTGCTACTGGTTACTACTTGACCGGTTATGAACAACATGAACAACATTATTAAATTACATCCACCTGCTATCATAGATTCCCAGAATTATCGTAAATCAAATCCATATGTGCCACTCTGCCTCCGTAGCTATTGGGCGCCCATACTTGAACCCAGTGTGCTACCTTTCGTTTCCACTAACCGTTATTACTTATCACATTCGAATGAAACAAACTGAATGAAACGAAATCGTCTTGAACAAGTTTGCCGTAGGGAACATCCCTCTTTCCACCATCGTCATCATCATCATCATCATCATCGTCATCGCCAGCACCCGGAGCGCCACCTGATCAAGAAGAAACTTGTCCCGGAACTGTTTGAATTTCTCATTTGAAAATAAGCGCCTCATGTCTGCTTTTGCTTAGCTCTTAATGCTAGACCGAACCCGAGCACAGCGGCGATGTAGGTGTCGGTGGCGCCGAAACCATCGATGGGAGGCGGAAAGCGCCATAAGATGATGCACAAAGTATTTGCTTGGAGTGCTTGCCGAGCGTGTGTGCAGAGAGGAGTCTGTCAGTATGTACAGCAGCGTGCATGTCGCCGGAGGGAGGAATAAATTTGATTTCTGCCGACGGAGCAGCTGTGGAAAATTCTTCCATCTGCGCTTTGTGCACGGGTGGCGGCGGTGGTGGTTGTTGGCCTCTGCGTCGTCTTACCGCCTCATGAAAAACTGAAAAGAAGAGTAAAGAAATCGGTTCAATAGATACTCATCTATGCGTGGTTCCGTGGTGACGCTCGCTGCTGGTTCGAGACGTAGTAGACGATTACGATGAAGGGGAGAAACGGGAATTCGGAAAAGAAGCGATGGGAATCTGTCTCCTGTGTTACACGTGCCGAAAAGCGTATAAACAGGTGGAAGCCTTTTGGGCCGGAGATGCCATGCCCGGGGGATATAATCGGAACTTAATTATCGATAAAAGCGTAGCAGAAATGGATTGGATTTTTCTACGTGCGCAATTCCCCAAAGATGAGAGAAATCTAATCATGCAAATTTGCGACGAGAATTTGAATCTTCATAATGAAGTTTCAACCACTGGAGGCAACTACGATGGGAGCTGTATGTATGGTGAGCTCATGAGAATATCGTTACCTGTTTGAAAATGCAATTTGAGTGTACGTAAACGGTATTGTCGCTTACGGCCTAGAGCAATGCTTTAAAAAACAGGTTTTTGGAATACCGTAAAGTGGCTATGCCTTGCCAAAGCATTCACGAAGGTGGAAAAAGTTGAAAATGTTGCCGAATTGTAAAAAACTCGATCAATCCACAGAGTAATGATGTTGGTGCCTTTCTTATTTACATTAGAACAGACGAAAAAGCATACGAGAAACGTTAGAAATAACATGGACAGTAATGAACTGCAGCAGTAAATAACCATCAGCTGGTGGTTGATTTCGCTAGCGTGATATAATTTGGGATTAAAGTCTACCCCGAGGGGCCCCAAATTTTTATAATGAAACTCCCATATATCAAAAACAAATATTCGTCGCTCAATAGAACTAATAGATGAGGCCTTCCAATTACAACCCGGAAGCTATAGGAGCATTTTTGGAATGTAAAGCAGATTAATTGAGCAAATGCATTCATTTTCATTAGTCCAGCGTTTTCTTTAGTGGAATGCTGTCATCTGCTTATGAGCCGAGTAAGTGCTTTTCTGGATTATAACTCAATATGTTGAGTCAACAACGAGACACTGAAGACGGATCAAACTTTCCAGTCGCCTTGGGTAGGCCGAAATCTGACCACGACGCTGCTGTGCCTCTCCGGATAGTATTAGGTTGGCATGCTCCTTAGCATACGCAATATAATCGCGTAGAATACTCATGTCGAAAAGTGTGTCTTCGTCATCCTCACGGCTGCCGATCGGATTGTTCGTCTTTAGGATCCAAAATCAGAGATTATCAAATAGAACCTCGACTTCAACGTATGGGGAAGCTGAACGTTCTCAATGACGTTTTTGTTCGGGTTCCATTGTGATTCGGATGGGTTGGCAGCTGCCAAAATTGATGTGCGAACATTCAGTTGGCAAATGATTCCTGCCTTCGCAATACTGAGTGTCTGCTGTTCCATCACTTCGTGCAACACGCTTCTGGTAGAGTCGTTCATTTTGTCAAACTCATCAATACAGCAAACGCCTTTGTCGGCCAAAACCAAGGCTCATGTTTGCAGAACCAGTTGCCGTATTTCGGGATCTTTAGTGACGCGGACGATCATTTTTCGGAAGTGTACTTGGCTCTGGGAACCAAATGCAAACATACTGCAACAGTTGTGACTTCGATGATCCGGGGTCTCCACAGCTTATGAATTTTTGCGCGAAAGTTCTGTCGAACAGAAGTAGCCTGCTTTTTCTTCAACCTGCCAAACAATTGAAGCAGGATTCCCTTTTTCACTTTGGTGTTTTCATAGATAGAGGGAGCAATCGTTCTTACCAACCGATCGTACACGTCCGGTTTCTGAGATAGCTTTTTAAGGAGTTCTACTCTTTCTGGCGGGAACATGTGTTTCTCGCCTTCCTCTTGCTCGTACAGACGCTTATCGTCCATATTGCAGAAGTGTACAACGTCTCTGTGGGTTTTTGTACACCGATTTGACGTTACGTTGACAGGGATGCTCCTGTATTGGCATTGCTTTATATACACCAGTCACCGTGACGCGATCTCCCGGTTGAACCTTGTCCACCGGATCATCGTGAGCAAGAAGCAAAACATTATGAGGAGTCTGTCCAGCAGCCCTGTCATCGGGTGCTTCTTGCAGCTTAACCATTTGTCGATCGGCAAACTGCGAGCGGTTGTGAACCAACTGGAAACAATGATTAGTGTTGCAGTGTGAGCAGAGTGTTTGCTCAGCAATCAGACCCCACTCCAGCTCAACCACAGTGCTGAAGCTACAGACAATACATTTGAAGAATGCTTCCATCATTTCCGGAATTATGTTTGAAGTACGAATCTCCATCCCACTAATGCAGATCAGCTGGTCAATGTCTTCTGGATTCAATGCGCGCAAGCTGCGCGTTTTTTCCGCGTTGAACGGATGAACCTGGATTTTGTGCTTCAAAACAGCGGCTGGGTAACGCTCGAAAAACATCTCATTTATGGCGACGTCGAACGTTGGGATAGCAGATCAACTGGCGCTACAAGGCTTCATCAAAGGTCTTCAAGTGAGCATAACTGACATTTAAGAACGGTCCCTCCAGACTTTTGATTTCCTACAACTTTTGCATATAGAGAGGATCGTTCAAACTCATTTCCTCAGAAGCCTCATCTTGTGGCGCATTGGGATCTATGTATATCATGATGAAGTCCTTGAACTTCTTCAAACATCACAATGTTAGTACCCCATACAACCATTTTTGGTTGACTAACTCCATCGGCTTCTTATTGTACACTTCCTTCCGGAATAGGTTCCAACTGATTGGATCCAACATTCACCTGGCGCATATGCCTATTGGTTCTAAGATCGGCTGGTTGTCTCATCGGGGTGCCACGGACACTGGATCTAGGCGTGCGGATTGACCCCATGATGTTCCATAATTCAATGGAGAGCTGAATTCGATTTCGCTCAATCCCACAAAACCAACACCTCCCCCAGCATTGAATGGGCCAGTTGGTGGACCCATAGCGGTTCCGGATTCCCCCAACAGCAGGAGAAGTGGGAACTGTAACATTGTCCGAGTTTGCAGCTACAACGATGGGATTTTGAGATCCACTTCCCATTCGCTAGGGCGTTTCGGTTTCATTGCTGGAAGTAGTTTGCTTGGAAGGAGTTCTTTGTGAGCCATTTTTTTGTCGCCGAACACGAGTGGATCTTGCTGATCCTCCGGAAGTTCCTCCAGGAATTATCCAGGAACTCCTCCAGGGATTCTCCAGGAATTTCCTCCAGGAATTCTCCAGTAATTCCTCCAGGAATTCTTGCGGAATTCCTCCACATTCCTCCAGGAATTCCTCCGCAAGTTCCTCCAGTAATTCCTCCGGAAGTTTCTCCAGGAATTCCTTCAAGAATTCTCCAGGAATTCCTCTAGAAATTCCTCTAGGAATTCCTCCGGAAGTTCCTCCAGGAATTCCTCCGGAAGTTCCTCTAGGTATTCCTCTGATTATCCTTCGAAAGTTCCTCCAGGAATTCTCCAGGAATTCCTCCAGGAATTCTCCAGGAATTCCTCCAGGAATTCTTTCAGGAATTCTTCCAGGAATTCTCCAGGAATTCTTCCAGGAATTCCCCAGGAATTCCTCCAAGAATTCTCCAGGAATTCTACAGGAATTCCTCCAGGAATTCTCCAGGAATTCCTCCAGGAATTCTCCAGGAATTCCTCCAGGAATTCTCCAGGAATTCCTCCAGGAATTCTCCAGGAATTCCTCCAGGAATTCTCCAGGAATTCCTCCATGAATTCCCCACGAATTCCTCCAGGAATTCTCCAGGATTTCCTCCAGGAATTCTCCAGGAATTCCTCCAGGAATTCTCCAGGAATTCATCCAGGAATTATCCAGGAATTCCTCCAGAAATTTCTCCATGAATTTTCCAGAAACTCCTCCAGGAATTCTCCAGAAATTCCTCCAAGAATTCTCCAGAGATTCCTCCAGGAATTCCTCCAGGAATTCTCCAGGAATTCTCCAGGAATTCTCCAGGAATTCTCCAGGAATTCTCCAGGAATTCCTTCAGGAATTCTCAAGGAATTCCTTCAGGAATTCTCCAGGAATTCTCCAGAAATTCCTTCAGGATTTCTCCAGGAAATCCTTCAGGAATTCTCCAGGAAATCCTTCAGAAATTCCTCCAGAAATTCTTCAGAAATTCCTCCAGTAATTCTCCAGAAATTTCTGAAGGATTTCCTGGAGAATTCCTGAAGGATTTCCTGGAGAATTCCTGGAGAACTCCTGAAGGAATTTCTGGAGAATTCCTGAAGGAACTCCTGGAGAATTCCTGAAGGAACTCCTGGAGAATTCCTGGAGGAATTTCTGGTGAATTCCTGGAGAATTCCTGGATTAATTCCTGGAGAATTCCTTGAGGAATTCCTGGAGGAATTCCTGGAGAATTCCTGGAGGAATTCCTGGAGAATTCCTGGAGGAATTCGTGGATAATTCCTGGAGGAATTCTTGGAGGAATTCCTGGAGAATTCTTGGAGGAATTCCTGGAGAATTCTTGGAGGAATTCCTAGAGAATTCCTGGAGGACTTCCTGGAGAATTCCTGGAGGAATTCCTGGAGAATTCCCGGAGGAACTCATGGAGAATTCCTGGAGGAATTCATGAAGAGATTCCTGGAGGAATTCCTGGAGAATTCCTGGAGGAATTCCTGGAGAATTCCTGGATGAATTCCCGGATAATTCTTGGAGGAAGTCCTGGAGAATTCCTGGAGGAATTCCTGGAGGATTCCTGGTGGAATTCCTGGAGAATTCCTGGAGAATTCCTGGAGGAATTCCTGGAGGAATCTCTGGAGAATTCCTGGAGGAATTTCTGGAGAATTCCTGGAGGAATTCCTGGAGAATTCCTGGAGGAACTTTCGGAGGATTTCCAGAGGAATTCCTAGAGGAACTTCCGGAGGAATTCCTGGAGGAACTTCCGGAGGAATTCCTAGAGGAATTTCTAGAGGAATTCCTTGAGAATTCTTGATGGAATTCCTGGAGAAATTTCCTGAGGAATTACTGGAGGAACTTGCGGAGGAAATCCTGGAGGAACTTCCGGAGGAATTCCTGGAGGAACTTCCGGAGGAATTCCTGGAGAAACTTCCGAAGGAATTCCTGAAGGAACTGCCAGAGAAATTCCTGGAGGAACTGCCGGAGGAATTCCTGGAGGAACTGCCGGAGGAATTCCTGGAGGAACTGCCGGAGGAATTCCTGGAGGAACTTCCGGAGGAATACCTGGAGGAACTTCCGGAGGAATTCCTGGAGGGATTCCTGGAGGGAACGGTTGTAGTTAGAATTTATCGGGCATGTCCAGTTCAGCAAGATCCACTCTTGGTCGGCGACAACAAAGTGGCTCGCAAAGCACTCCTTTCAAGCAAACTACTTTCAATAATGAAACCGAAACGCCCTTGCGAATGGGAATTTGATCTCAAAATCTGTAGTTGAAAGCTCGGACAATGTTACAGTTCCCACTTCTCCAGCTATTGGGGGATCCGGAACCGCTATGAGTCCACCAACTAGCCCATTCAATGCTGGAGGAGGTGCTGGTGCTGTGGGATTGAGCGGAATCGACGTCTGCTCTCCATTGAATTATGGAACTCCAAGCTGGATGGGGTCAATCCGCACGCCTAGATCCGGCGTCCTTGGCACCCCGATGAGACAACGACCCGATCTTAGGACCGATAGGCATATGCGCCAGGTGAATGTGTACAATTGGAAGCTGACTTCGTTGGAGCTAGTCAACCAAAAATTGTTGTTTTGGGTACTAACGTTGTGGTATCGTATTTGTTTGAAGAAGTCCAAGGACTTCACATGCGATGCGGCACAATATGAAGTTTCTAAGGGAATGAATTTGAACGATCCTCTCTATATGCAAAAGTTGGAGGAAATCAACACCCTGGAGTAACCGTTCTTAAATGTCAATTGCGCTCACTTGAAGACCTTTGATGATGCCTTGTACCGTCAGTTAAACTGCTATCCGCAGGACGTGATCAACGTTCGACGTCGCCAGAAATGAGAAAAAGACGCGCTTGCGCCCATTGAACCGGAAGACATTAACACAAGGAAGACATTAAGATATTCCTCCAGGAATTTCTCCAGGAATTCCTCCAGGAATTATCCAGGAATTCCTCCAGGAATTCTCCAGGAATTCCTCCAGGAATTCTCCAGGAATTCTTCAGGAATTCCTCCAGGAATTCTCCAGGAATTCCTCCAGGAATTCTCCAGGAATTCCTCCAGGAATTCTCCAGGAATTCCTCCAGGAATTCTCCAGGAAATCCTCCAGGAATTCTCCAGGAATTCCTCCAGGAATTCTTCATGAATTCCTCCAGGAATTCCTCCAGGAATTTTTCAGGAATTCCTCCAAGAATTCTCCAGGAGTTCCTCCAGGAATTCTCCAGGAATTCCTCCAGGAATTCTCCAGGAATTCCTCCAGGGATTCTCCAGGAATTCCTCCAGGAATTCTTCAGGAACTCCTCCAGGAGTTCTTCAGGAACTCCTCCAGGAATTCTCTAGGAATTCCTCCAGGAATTCTCCAGGAATTCCTCCAGGAATTCTCCAGGAATTCCTCCAGGAATTCTCCAGGAATTCCTCCAGGAATTCTCCAGGAATTCCTCCAGGAATTCTCCAGGAATTCCTCCAGGAATTCCTCCAGGAATTCTCCAGGAATTCCTCCAGGAATTCCTCCAGGAATTCTTCCAGGGATTCCTCCAGGAATTCATCCAGGAATTCTCCAGGAATTCCTTCAGGAATTCTCCAGGAATTCCTCCAGGAATTCCTCCAGGAATTCTCCAGGAATTCTCCAGGAATTCCTCCAGGAATTCTCCAGGAATTCTCCAGGAATTCTCCAGGAATTCCTCCAGGAATTCTCCAGGAATTCCTCCAAGAATTCTCCGGGAATTCCTCCAGGAATTCTCCAGGAATTCTCCAGGAATTCTCCAAGAATTCTCCTGGAATTCTCCAGGAATTCTCCAGGAATTCTCCAGGAATTCCTCCAAGAATTCACCAGGAATTCCTCCAGGAATTCTTCAGGAATTCCTCCACGAATACTCCAGGAACTCCTCCAGGAATACTCCAGGAATTCCTCCAGGAATACTCCACGAATTCCTCAAGGAATTCTCCCGGAATTCCTCCATGAATTCCCCACGAATTCCTCCAGGAATTCTCCAGGAAATCCTCCAGGAATTCTCCAGGAATTACTCTCAGAATTTTCCAGGAATTCCTCCAGAAACTTCTCCAGGAATTCCTTCAGGAATACTCCAGGAATTCCTCCAGGAACTCTCCTCCAGGAATTCTCCACGAATTCCTCCAGGAATTCTCCAGGAAATCCTCCAGGAATTCTCCAGGAATTACTTTCAGAATTTTCCAGGAATTCCTCCAGAAATTCTCCAGGAATTCCTTCAGGAATACTCCACGAATTCCTCCAGGAACTCTCCTCCAGGAATTCTCCACGAATTCCTCCAGGAATTCTCCAGGAAATCCTCCAGGAATTCTCCAGGAATTCCTCCCGGAATTTTCCAGTAATTCCTCCAGAAATTCTCCAGGAATTCCTTCAGAAATTCTCCAGGAATTCCTTCAGAAATTCTCCAAGAATTCCTCCAGGAATTCTCCAGGAATTCCTCCAGGAATTCTCCAGGAATTCCTCAAGGATGGTTTACGTTTTTTTCTGTTGTTTGTTAAGGGATCTAGTGGCCATATTGGCCTTGCTACAAATCAGCTTCTTGCTAGATGTATTTCAACATTGTTTTTTCATAACAGGCGAAAGTCGCAAACATATTTATTTTCTTTATTCGCTAATCGATCAATAATGACTGCTTCCCGGGAACTGATGGAGATCCGCGTATTCTTTGGATTAGTTGTGGAAAATATCGCGAGTAGGGCGCCATATGCTTGTGAAATCGGAGGAAATAGTCATTGTTTACGTTTTCAATTTTTACCCTTATGAAACAACAATGCCGTGTGACGAGTTAGGGAGCGTCCATAAATTACGTAACGCTTAGAGGGGGGAGGGGGGTTAAGTGAAGTGTGACGATTCATACAAAATTTTCAGATATTTCATACAAAAAGTGTGACATAGGGGGGAGGGGGAGTTGAAAATGCCCAATTTTTGCGTTACGTAATTAATGGATCTTCCCTTATGGCTGGCTGTCCAAGGATTTCGATTTAAAGAATTTATCGGAAATGAGAATAAATTCTGCATATGTACTTGGAAATAAGTTAATGTCATACGGATTTGGCTGGAAATGTGTATTTTCGAACACATAGTAATAAATAACCTTAGTACTTCAATATTCTTTCAATAGTCATCGCTACGGTGAAAAAAAACTCGGCGGCGTGGTCAATTTTCATAGGCTGCGCCGATTTATTTTGACGGCGGCGGCAGCGGCGTAAAAAATCATCAGTGGTGGCTAGAGATGGGCAAAACGGATCACTTTGATGAACGGGTCAGATCTGGGTCATTCATTCTAATGATCCGGATCTTTCAACCAGGTCGGATCCTTAGAACAAAACGTAGGAAAAATGCAAAATAGTGAAACGTTCGTCATTCAGGCTCACACTTTTGAACCGTACTGACAATAACTTCACCCTTTCTTGTTTACAAGCGTATGCAGTACAAACAATGGACTTTTTATTTTAATATTTCCATTCACTCACATCGAAGATCCGGATATTTTTAACGGTTCCGGATATGAACGCCCATCACTAGTGGTGGCGGCGCGGCGTAAGGCAGCGGCACACAGGCCTAGAGATGCTAGTG
The DNA here is from genome assembly GCF_024139115.2 of Armigeres subalbatus. NCBI lineage: Eukaryota > Metazoa > Arthropoda > Insecta > Diptera > Culicidae > Armigeres > Armigeres subalbatus. The sequence goes on from NC_085141.1 coordinate 256,070,340, forward strand.
ATAAGCGAGAAATGAAAACTGAGAGCTAGGAACTGAAAACTGAACCCTTCCTTTCCCCACTGTTGTTAAAAAATTTGTTGATTGTGATATCAATTTTCGAATTATTTTGGGAATGGAACATTTGTATCCTATTCGAGATGTGTCGATGTTACGTCCTATACAAAAACCTCGTTGATAAATACATTCGTTTTCGTTTTCGAAGTTTCGTTAATAAATACAATAATAACATTTGTATCCTTGATTTTAAAAATAGTGGTTTTCGATGTAAAACATAAATTCTTTTGGAAAACTGTCTTCCAAATTCCAAATGCAGCTACGCAGCAAAGATCAGGTTCACTCCATGATGCGGTTCCGCCAACACTTGCTACCACGGAGCGTCCGCTTTCGGTTCTAACGTTCGCCCAGCCAAACCAATCCGAAAGAAGGAACAGCATTTAGCGTGGGAAAAGTGCTTTCAAACATCTCTCGGTCGCGTAATCCAACCCGGGGCCCAGCCTAGGTCAACACAATAAGCAATCTGGGACTGAAGAGTGACATCAAGGACATCAAGCACAAGAGCAAGCACGAGAGAAATTAAATGTCCCATTATCGTTGAGTGGTGTTTTCCTGATGTGCTGCCGCTACTACACTAGTCGCTGAGTGCTATCGGGGCTACAGCGCGGCCAGCAGATGACCGAAATGGAAAGCACTTTTTCCCTCGGAGATATTTGCTTATACGTTATTGCCATTTAGTCGGAAAAGCAAATAAATCACAAATGTCCAGAATCCAGCGGCATGCAGAACGTGGAAACGGTGCTGCTGACGCGAATCTCTCTCGTTTTGGTTGGAAAGACATTTCCCGAGTCGCTATTAACGACTACCGCCCGCCAGGACGACGACAGCCAGTTCGTCAGGCAATATAATCTCCGGATAGGAATTTAATTACTAACTCCATTTCCTCGGCCAACCGTTTCATGTGATGCATTTTCTTCTGTGTCTCTCGTTTCAGGTGCACCGACGGTGATTGCCCGGAATACGACACCGGTGGCCTACCCGGGCTCACCGCTGCATCTATCGGTGGAGTTCTGTGCCAACCCGCCGGCGTACGCCGCCCGATGGCTGCATGGAGATTTGGTCTACACACCGGGCAAGAAGTACGGTGACGATGTGCTGGCTTACGGATTCATTGTGAGTATTGCCGATCTTCTTAATCTGGTTTGAATTATATATGGGGGGATATTACCATATTATGTATGAGATGTTAGCAAAGGGAATAGCGATAGCACTGGTAACTACTATTGATGCAATCGTTTTTCGTTCAGATCAAAAGATTTAAAACTGAATTTGTTAAATCCGGCGTTCTTTCTACTTAAAACTTTTTCTTACAATATTCGACAAATATTCCCATTTCTCGAATGCATTCGAACTGGATTTCTTATTTGAAACTTCGATCAGACTGTTGGTTAAGCTGTTCTTTCGTACATTTGTGTGACTTCGAGACGCAGCTCTGTTTCTCTATATCAGTCTTGCTTGATACTTCTGTCGCATGCCATTTTGCTGTCAAAATATTAAAAGTTCATAAAATATGAACACTTAATACACGAGTTAGGCAAAAGCAAATAAATCGTAAATTTAAATTGAACCCAATCAACGAACACGTACATATAACGAATAACGATTTGTTTTTGTAATACTTTAGTTCAAATTCACTCTTCACTTCGGCTTTACATATGTTAAACTATCAATTTTTCCTCCCTCGCAAAGGATGGACAAGATGGAAAGTAAAACTACCCCAGTAGCCATCTGTGAAACTGATAACATCCTTAACCCACAATCCCCATGAGATCAATGAACGAAAGTTAGCTGCCCCCGCCCACTCCCACACACCGAACGATCAAACGACCGAGCTCTCCGTACTATCCAAGTGAAACATTCAAATTTATAGTTTTATGACACCCCAGAATCGGTTTACAACTTCGTTACGGCTCCTGTTGCCATGATTGGCTGATTCAACTCGATATGTGTTCGCCTATACAACACCCTTATCAAATCGACGGCAATATTGGGAACAAGGGTGAAAGTGGAGCACCAACTGGATGCCAAGAATCGTAACATTTGCGAGCGTGAGCGTATTCTGAAAAAGGCTGTCAGGCAAAAATTAGTACAACAGCACTTTCAACGGGATTTGGTTACGCTTCAACATACCGTTCGACAGCGTGGGGTGAAAGTTTCCAACATAATACCCTCACTCCGATACCCTTTCACCGTCTCACACCCCACACACCCATTGCACAATTAGCATCTCTTCACCGGCACCGGCACGGACCGACCGCTCCTATGTCGACTAACTTTGCCCCCGGGGGAGACGGCGTTCGGTTTCAACACTCTTTTAATCAAGGGGATTAAATTTCGATGGCTTTTTATCGTTGGTGTTTTGGTTGCTTCCCTGCTGCTATGCCACTTTGATTGCCACTTGCTGCTTCCGTCGGTGCTGGCTGGTGCCTTCTCTGTATTTTAAGGTGACATTGCGTGGCAATCCCTGCGTATAATGGCATTCGCCTCCAATATCCGTCGCGTTTGGCCGCGCCGACAAAAACGGACGGTACGGGAGAGGGCACGCTTCGTCCCGAGGATAAAACCGACAGCCAATAAAAAGGGATAAAAATGAAATACCAGATTTCGAGTGCAAATCAGGCGTGGAAGAGCGAGGGGGAATTGATAGGCGACACGCACGTACGAAGCCAGAGGAGAGGTGGTCCCCCGACAGCGAAAATTTTAATTGCATATAAACTGTCAAACGTTTTATGTTTGCTGACAAGTGGGAGAAATGTGGAAACCAGACTGGGAGGGATAAATAAAATTTACAAAAAGTAGAGTAATCCTCGTATCTACAACGATTCATATCTGAATTAAAGCTGTCCCTTTTGGTTTATTGCATTTTCGTCATTTGCGAAGCTGTACTTCGATAACGATATGATGCTACAGCTTGTAAACCTGACCACCAAGAAATTTTATACACCATCAAATAATTCGCACTCCGAAACGACCGAAAAAATTACTTATTCGAAAAAAATTCCAACATTTTAAAATTATTATTCCAGGAAACTAAAAATTCTAAAATCCAAAACCCAAAAAAGTAAAAAAAAAACAAAAAATTAAAAATTTAAAAATTTCAAAATTTCAAAATTTCAAAATTTAAAAATTTAAAAACTTAAAAATTTAAAAATTTAAAAATTTATAAATTTAAAAATATAAAAATTGTACAATTTAAAAACTTAAAAATACAAAAATTATAAAATTTGTAAATTTAAAAATTTAAAAATTTAAAAATTTAAAAATTTAAAAATTTTAAAATTTTAAAATTTTAAAATTTTAAAATTTAAAAATTTAAAAATTTTAAAATTAAAAAATTTTAAAATTTAAAAATTTAAAAATTTAAAAATTAAAAATTTAAAAATTTTAAATTTTTATATTGTATAATTTTAAAATTTTAAAATTTTAAAATTTTAAAATTTAAAAATTTAAAAATTTAAAAATTTAAAAATTTTAAAATTTAAAAATTTAAAAATTTAAAAATTTTAAAATTTGAAAATTTTAAAATTTAAAGATTTAAAAATTTAAAAATTTGAAAATTTAAAAATTGAAAAACTTAAAAATTTAAAAATATAAAAATTTAAAAATTTAAAAATTTAAAAACTTAAAAATTTAAAAATTTAAAAATTTAAAAATTTAAAAATTTAAAAATATAAAAATATGACAATTTAAAAATTTGAAAATTTTAAAATACAAAAATTAAAAAATTTAAAAATTTAAAAATTTGAAAATTTAAAAATTTAAAAATCTAAAAATTTTAAAGTTTCAAAATTTTAAAATTTAAAAATTTAAAAATTAAAAAATTTTAAATTTTCAAAATTTAAAAATTTAAAAATTTTAAAATTAAAATTTAAAAATTTGAAGATTTATAAATTTAAAATTTCTAAAATTTTAAGATTTCAAAATTTTAAAATTAAAAAAATTAAAAGTTTAAAAATTGAAAATTTAAAAATTTAAAAATTTAAAAGTTTTAAATTTTAAAATTTAAAAATTTAAAAATTTAAAAATTTAAAAATTTAAAAATTTTAAAATTTTAAAGTTTCAAAATTTTAAAATTTTAAAATTTAAAAATTTAAAAATTTAAAAATTTAAAAATTTAAAAATTTAAAAATTTAAAAATTTGAAAATTTAAAAATTTAGAAATTTGAAAATTTAAAAATTTAAAAGCTTAAAAATTTAAAACTTTAAAGATTTAAAAGTTTTATTTTTTTTATTTTTTTATTTAAATATTTAAAAATTCAAAAATTCAAAATTTCAAAATTTTAAAATTTTGAAATCTTAAAATCTAAAAATTTAAAACCTTAAAAATTTAAAAATTTAAAAATTTAAAAATTTTAAGATTTGAAAATTTAAAAATTTAAAAATTTAAAAATCTAAAAATTTAAAAATTTAAAAATTTAAAAATTCAAAGATTTAAAAATTTAAAAATTCAAAAATTTAAAAATTTAGAAATTTCAAAAATTCAAAAATTTAGAAATTTAAGAATTTGAAGATTGAAGATTTAAAAATTTAAAAATTTAAAAATTTAAAAATTTAAAAAATTTTTTTTTTGTGGTTAAAATTTAATTTTATTTTGTCATTATATGTACACAGCCTGATATGTGTAAGGACATAAACGGGAACCTTCTTACGAACGAGCGTGAGGTGATCCAAAGGTGGCGGCAGCACTACGAAGAACACCTGAATGGCGATGTGGCAGACGAAGATGGCGGTATGGTGATGGACCTGGGAGAACGCGCGCAGGACATAATTCTACCGGCTCCGGATCTCCAGGAAATCCAGGAGGAGATTGGCCGGCTGAAGAACAACAAAGCCCCTGGGGTTGACCAACTACCAGGAGAGCTATTTAAACACGGTGGTGAGGCACTGGCTAGAGCGCTGCACTGGGTCATTACCAAGATTTGGTTTTGCCGCAGGAGTGGATGGAAGGTGTCGTGTGTCCCATCTACAAAAAGGGCGATAAGCTGGATTGTAGCAACTACCGCGCAATCACATTGCTGAACGCCGCCTACAAGGTACTCTCCCAAATTTTATGCCGTCGACTAGCACCAACTGCAAGGGAGTTCGTGGGGCAGTACCAGGCGGGTTTTATGGGCGAACGCTCCACCACGGACCAGGTGTTCGCCATTCGCCAAGTACTGCAGAAATGCCGCGAATACAACGTGCCCACACATCATCTATTCATCGACTTCAAAGCCGCATATGATACAATCGATCGGGACCAGCTATGGCAGCTAATGCACGAACACGGTTTTCCGGATAAACTGACACGGTTGATCAAAGCGACGATGGATCGGGTGATGTGCGTAGTTCGAGTTTCAGGGGCATTCTCGAGTCCCTTCGAAACCCGCAGAGGGTTACGGCAAGGTGATGGTCTTTCGTGTTTGCTATTCAACATCGCTTTGGAAGGTGTAATACGAAGAGCAGGGATTAACACGAGTGGTACAATTTTCAATAAGTCCGTCCAGCTATTTGGTTTCGCTGACGACATAGATATTATGGCACGTAACTTTGAGAAGATGGAGGAAGCCTACATCAGACTGAAGAGGGAAGCTAAGCGGATCGGACTAGTCATCAACACGTCGAAGACGAAGTACATGATAGGAAGAGGTTCAAGAGAAGACAATGTGAGCCACCCACCGCGAGTTTGCATCGGTGGTGACGAAATCGAGGTGGTAGAAGAATTTGTATACTTGGGCTCACTGGTGACTGCCGAAAATGACACCAGCAGAGAAATTCGGAGACGCATAGTGGCTGGAAATCGTACGTTCTTTGGACTCCGCAAGACGCTCCGATCGAATAGAGTTCGCCGCCGTACCAAACTGACAATCTACAAAACGCTAATTAGACCGGTAGTCCTCTACGGACACGAGACCTGGACGATGCTCGTGGAGGACCAACGCGCACTGGGAGTTTTCGAAAGGAAAGTGCTGCGTACCATCTATGGTGGGGTGCAGATGGCGGACGGTACGTGGAGGAGGCGAATGAACCACGAATTGCATCAGCTGTTGGGAGAACCATCCATCGTTCACACCGCGAAAATCGGACGACTGCGATGGGCCGGGCACGTAGCCAGAATGTCGGACAGTAACCCGGTGAAAATGGTTCTCGACAACGATCCGACGGGCACAAGAAGGCGAGGTGCGCAGCGGGCAAGGTGGATCGATCAGGTGGAAGATGACTTGCGGACCCTCCGTAGACTGCGTGGTTGGCGACGTGTAGCCATGGACCGAGCCGAATGGAGAAGACTCTTATATACCGCACAGGCCACTTCGGCCTTAGTCTGAATAAATAAATAATATGTACAGTTTTTACAATTGTAGTTCATGTTTTCAAATCAATTTAAATCTAATTGGAACATTAAAGCATCTACATCAATTCTATCGTTACACTCGTTAACAAAGCCGATGTACTTCACAAACAAGCGGAGAATTTCCACTCGCGCAGCTCTTCCAATTCCTGGCAAAACAGGTCTCGTGAGGTCCTCGAACGACAGTCGCCTCCAACCATTCGTGTAGCCGGCTAGCCTCTGCTGTAGGACCGTCCAGGCCGGGCCGACACGAGTGCAGCTACAGAACTTGTGCTGGAGCGTTTCAGGTGCCTGTATGTCACAGTGTTGACAGTTCTCGTCCGCCACCCGTTGCATCACGTGCAGAAGCTTCCGATGCTCGATTTTCCCATTCACCAGCAGGTAAAGTTGGGATCGCTGCGATGAGGAAAGCTCTTTCATCCCAATATTTCGCCACGCGCGTGGCCAGTCAAGCGCTGGACTGTTTCGTTCCACCTTTGGCAGTTCGCTTTGCTGGACGAAGTGCCGGTGGATCAGATCGGCGGAAGGGTTTTGTTGGATATGGTGGGGAATTTGGGATAAATTTGATAGGATCGATTTTAGGTCAGGATTGTCAATAGAAATTGCGGGGCGGGGAATTGCGTGGAATAGAAGGGATTTATAATAAGGAATGGAGTCGATCTCTTTCAAGTGTCTGTTGGTGGCCAGACTACGGCTTTTGCATGCCAAAACATGCAAATTTAAACCGCCGTGCTCCTTCTTGCGTATCAACTGCATAATGGGAACGCGCGCAGGCATTCCTCTCCACAGGAACGTCCCCATCGTTGCTGTTATTTTCGCTGTATGGACACCAAGCGGAGGCAGTACAGACGAAAGGTACCACAGTCTCGATGTGCCAAACGTGTTCAGCATAATCACCCTCTGGTGAAGAGTTAGTGTGCGCAAGGACTGCAGCCACATTTGCTGTGAAAACTTGCCCGCCAGCGCATCCCAGTTGAGTGTAGTCATCAGCCTAATCGAGTTGACGAAGGTAACACCCAGAATCTTGACTACGTTGGCTGTTTGCAGCCACTGGGTACAAATTTCGTTACCTTCGAAAACGCCAACGTTCACTGCAACCGTCTTCCGCAGATTCAATTTTGCGCCGGCGGCAAGCCCAAAGCGACGAAATATTTCATTCATCGCTTCTATTTGCCACGATGACGTCACAACCACGCTAATATCGTCGGCGTAGGCAACGAGTAGATCATCCCCACACACTTGCTCAAGCCTACACACCAGTGGATGAAGATAGAGTACGAACAGATGCATAGACAACGGGTCGCCTTGCCGCACCGACCGTGTGATCTCAAACGATCGAGAGAGGTGCCCATTTTTAAGCGGCCGGGATGTGGACCGACTGGCTATGTTCGAGAGAAGAGAGATGAGTTCCTCGTTGAACCCGAGCGACCGCATGGGTTCGAAGAGGAACGAGTGCCGCACCCGATCGAAGGCGTTCTCCAGCTCGAAGCTGATGCGCTTACCGGCGCGACGGTGGTGACGGAGATTCGCGATCCGATCTTTCAGAGCGAGAGTGGCCTGGAAGATGTTTCGCTCTGCGTTTGAGCATTTCTGTCCGTTGCTCAGGACGCGGTGGGCCTGCATAATTCGTTCCATCCTGTTTTCAGGATGCGGGAGAGCAATTTATAATCGCTGTTGAGCAGCGATATGGGCCGGTACGCTCGGGCTGTGTTGTCGCCTCCCTTCTTCTTCACCAACACGATGACGCCCTCCACGAAGGCATGGGGGAGATTTCCGTTGAGTGCTTCATTCATAAGCATGTTCAACTCACGGTGGATGACATCGAACATCCGGAGATGAAATTCCCGTGGGATCCCGTCGGCACGGGGGATCGTTTGGGTGCGCTCGCCCTGATAGTAGACAGAATTTCTGCTGTTTGTATCTCCTCCATGCACGCTTTGTTCAGTGGGTCGTCCGGTGGGATAACACGTTCGCAAGCGAAATCGTCCTCGTTGTTGGCATTGCCGTCATTTTCTGCTGTTTCTTCTGAGTAGAGGCTCGAGAAAAAATCAAACAGATTTGCCTCGATCGCTTGAGGCTCGACCAGTACTGCTAGTTATCGTGACTGTCATGTGAAAGCGAAAACAGTTGCATTTTCATTTTCAAGAGACCAAATGAAAATGTAGCCTTCTCCCGGTCACCTGTCACATTACAAGCAGTCATGATGGGAATGTGCTTTGTTTTGAAATCTAAATTTCTAAAAAGTTTCAATGGATTTGTGCAAATAACAATGACTAATCGATACAATGATTGTATTGTTTTTGATTTTCGAGTTAGAAGTAACATTATTGAAGAAGAAACAGCTTGTTTACACTAGTTTGATGCGCTTTCATGAAATAAAAATCTGTGAAAATTTGGCAGAATTCCTTTCATTGTTTATGTTTTCTATGAAAGCGGGAGAGAATAAAGTGTAAATATCGCGTAACCTCTCTCAATGAAAATGAAAATCTCAGTACTGGGCTCGACGATGATTTCGTCTTCTCCCGTCTGTAACTGCGTGATCGTGGTTTTCTTCCGTCTTCTAAGCCAGGCAAGGAAAGCTGTTCGTTCTCGACTTCCTGCAGACACACGATATCGAGGTTTTGGCTGCTTATGAAGGTTCGGAGTGCGTTCAGTTTTGTGGGGTTCGTGATCGTGCCGATGTTGATGGATGCGAGGCTGTAAGACGTGAGAGCCATTTATGGAAGAAAGTCCACATCCTGCTCGTCGTCACCGTCGTTGCATCGCTGTTTCTTGCCGGACGGGCGCCCTCGGCTTCGGCTGCTTCTCGTCGATGTGGATAAATCGTCCGTGTCGTTGCCGGCGGTTCGGTCTTTCGATCGTAACGCGTTTGCTGGCTTTTTGAATATGTCAACCAAGATTACTTCAGCGGTCTGTGGTTGTGAGCGCAACGACGACGAATACCTGCGCGCGTTTTGCGTTTGCAATGGGTTGGGAGACACCGTTCGTGCAATGGGCGCAGTCGGCTGGCTTGCAGTTGGGTTTATTGAGCCAGACGGTTCGGTCTGACTCGACGGCTGTGGCAGCTCGGGGAAAGCCTCCAGCGATGCTGGTGGTGGAGCGACAGAACGCTGACCGACCGGTTTGGCGCTCGGGGGTTTTGCACCGTTCGCCTTCTTCGGTGGTTGTCGTGGCCCAGTTTGCTTCGCCACGTTCGCATAGCTCTTCTGGACTAGCAGCTTTTTGTTCGATATGCCAGTATGCGCTTGCTCTTTGTAGTATTTACAAGAGATCTGTCCCTTGTAAACAATGTAGGCCTGCTGTCCATCGACCGTTACCTACGAATCGATGTTTCGATGGACTAGCATTCGGGCCGACCAAATGCCGAGCGGTATCCTACCGAACTCGAACCCTTCTCCCCATGTTAGCTCTCGCAGCGAAAACACTTCGCCGAACGCACTAAAAAATTCCACGATTTTTTCTTTGGGGACGTTTTCTGGCAGGTCATGCACTTTGACTTCTACACATCCATCTTCCATGGTGATGCGAAGCTTGTAATTTTCCCCCGCGTGCTCCACTTCATGCTTCTCGTCATGTTCTTGCACTATTCGTTGTGCGAGCGCCAGGTTGTCAACCTTGATGAACGCACATTGTTCACCTCTGTGGCACTGTAGTCTCAACACTTCTTCTTTCTTCAGGCCGAGTACCGTGCGACAGAAGCCGTGAACCTTTTCGAATGACGGCTTCACCGGGAAACTCGAATAGTCAATACGAAAAGTATTTTCTCGCCTCATCGCGGATCACTAAAACGCGCGACGGGGCACAAACTGACTATGAGGACGAATATGTATTTGATCATGATACGAATATGTATTTATTTATGTTTACAGTGTACTTGACTAACAGAGAGATTCATGGTGAAGAATGTTGACTATCTCGAAGATTTAAATATTCATGCGACGACTTTTCACAATCCCGGCGAAGTTGCTTCAAACAAGTTGATGATTTCTCTTTTCATTGTCAGAATAAAACATGAAAAAGTTAGCTAGTTGATAGTTCAACGATGTAAATATTGAATATTTTTGTGCCACGTTTCTCACGATTTGAAAATAAATAAGAGAATGCAAATAACTGACTGGAGCGTTTGAGCGCATAAAACCACATAGAGACATTGGCTCACCAAATCACTAATAGTCAAGAACATAATTTTGCCGACAAATGTTACGCGCGTAATAGCATTTTTGCATCAAGAATATTTGTTAGTTTTGTGCTTATCACAATCGCCGCTGCGAGCACAAAAATATACGGTTTTCTTGTCTATTTTTCCGCAACTTCTCGGAAAAACACCGCTCTTGTTGGATGGAAAAGCAACTCGGCATTCTCCTGTATGTCATACCTGCTGACCACACTACAGAAAAGATGCTCTCCCAGCTGGCAAACCGGGCCAGCAAACGTGGCGTGGGTCCACACTCACATCATCAGGTACTGCAAAGCACACACATCACAAATATTATCCATGGTTTAATATTTGCTCTTTCCCTCTTTCATTCTTTTCTCATTAAACACAGGATCTGCCGACCATTCTGCAAGGAAGCACGTCTGACCTACGTGCACATGCACGAAAGTTCCTCGTACGTTCTATTTCATCGTATCATCGCCAGGTGGCGTTGCGGAAGCGATCTTCAACGTGAACTTCACTCTCAAGCACAAAACCGGTGGTGCTCGCTGCTGTCCTCCTCATCGTCGTCATCGTCCTCGTCGTCGTCCTCGTCGGGCCCTTCGGATCCTCATCGCTCTCGTCAGCGTCGGCATCCGCTTCCGGCGGACTCAGCAGCGTGCTCGGCTACAAAATCAACACCAACACCATCAACAACCTGCCCGGCAACGGCTGGACGAGACGAGGAGCTGATGGAACCGGAAGAGATCCATTTTCCCATCTTTGGCACAGGGCCAGCAACAATGGCCTGCTGTCTCCCTCTGTAAGCATCACTCTGCTCTTTATCGTTGTTACTCTGTACTCCTACTAGTATTGTTGACGTGTTTTAGATATGTTTTATTAAAGTATTAATTAAGCGTAATTACACGGAGTCGCAGCCTGGGGAATGCTAGCCCTTGACATCGCGCCGTGCGACTGCGGTGACGTGGAAAATTTCGCTTAACACTAGGAGTTGGGCGATCGAAAAGTCATCATCATAACATAAAACCATTCATTCGTTATGACTTGGAACAAAACTGGACTGTGTCAATACATTTATTGATATTAAAATGAGGTGTAACACGTAGAAGATTGTTTGATAAAATCAGGATTCAACCATTTGCCATTTAGATACCAAGGTTTTCGATCGAATGATTCCTACTGTTAAGTGAAGCATGATGAAATAGAGTCTAATGTGTGCCTGAGTGTATGTGAGGTGAGGTGTCCCTGATAGTGCTCCAACGTTTTGAAATCCAACTAGAAAGTGACGAATAGAAGAACACGCCGTGTAAATTTTGGACACCTAGAAGTAGTATGAACGTAGTCGACTGCACTCGGGGTGACACCCACTTGATAGTCCTAAACTTATCCTCTCTTAGACCATACCCGGGTCCTGATGGGGTGTTCGGTTTAAACACGTCGCTCAAGCTATTAAATTTCACATCCTTAAGCTCGGGAAAGCTTTTGACAGGTGGATTACCATTATTCACTTCCCTGGGCCAAGATAGTGAGAGACAGAGAAACAGGATCTGTGTAAACAAAGACCGAACACCTCGACCCCGTCTACACTCGTTCCTCTAAACATGTAATACTCGCTCAAGCACCCCTGACCCAACCTAACCACACTGTCACGCGCTGTCACTCGAATCCCGCCAAATGAAGAATTAATATCTGCGCGAAGCACAAACCGTGAAGGCGTAATTACAACACCACACAATAAATTTCACTTGCCACCTCACCTTAACAAAATTCCTTCCCTATCGGTCCTGACATTTAACTGCATGTGGTAAATCTTATTTTAATTAGTCGTCAGTCAGTCAGCGTGAATTCAAAGCCACCGAACTTCGAAGTTCAGCGGAGCAGTTCCAGTTAACAGTTACGTTGAAGTCGCCTCGACGTCGGTAACTCCGAAGTCGGCAAGGCTCTCCTACTTGGGTGCAATTTGTACGTTTGCTAATCACATTTCCCGAGCGCGACGAGGTTTACTTTGGATGGTTGGGTGGTTGAGTATCGGAAGACTGACGACTGCAATCAAGTGGTAATGTTCCTGGCCCCCCACCACGCAGCTACACTTAGGGAGCAAATGTGGTAATTGTTGATTTTGAATCAAATCAATCATTCTACTGCCGTGTAGTTGTAACGAGGAAACCCCACAATTATTGGCTTGCGTGATACAAGTGCGATGGGGAATTTGTTTGGTTATGCACTTAGGGTGTTGATAGATCTGGGTTACGAAAACATTGTTTGGATACATTTAGGTGCGAACCTTGGCTGACTCGTGGAAAATTAGAACATTTTATGATAATTAACCGTGATGAATGGTTAAAGGTAATAATTTGTTAGTGATGCGCGCCATATGAAGCTTGAAACTCTAGGACTGACAATCTTTAATGAATATAGAATGTATCAGCATATGTTTCAATACTTTGGATTCGTGAACCAGCTTCCGCATCGGGGATTTATACTAATTCTTCATTTCTGCAATTTTTCAAAATAAATCAAAACATGTATTTTATTCGTCACGTTTCGACACGGGATTAGTATCTTCTTCAGGGAAAGAATAATTTGATCGTCGTACGGAAATTCCTCAGTTTAAATGAATGATGACACCAGATCACCCTGCTTTAATCCATCCAAGGTTACAAATGATGTCGAAATTTCATTCGCAACCCTTATACTTAATTTCTATCCGTCCAAAGCTACACAAAACGGCAACAATACGTAACTTCTAG